>NW_015386635.1:391287-500127 GCF_001527695.2 Protobothrops mucrosquamatus | reverse complement strand
GGGCCGCACAAACAAGCAAAGCCCCATCCACGAGATGCAGGCAGCACACAAAACCACGCACTCTCCGGTCCGCGGAAAAACCTTTCTCCATGGAACCGGTCCCTGGTGCCCAAAAGGTTGGAGACCTCTGCTCTAGAGGCTTTAATGTTATCCTTTAAAGCTATCTTTGCCCTTCTTCACAATATGCACATATTCTCTCAAGTGCTTTGCCCTATGATGAGTGGGAGGTAGCTCCTAATATATTTCTATCGAATATAGGGATTATCGAAGACTCAGTGCTACTTCAGAGCTACCACTCAATTCATGTTGGAAAGCTAAAAATAAATGTTTTTTTTCTCTTTTCAGTGCTCTGTATTTTAAAATGTAATTGTAGGTTTGAATGCAGTGTAAGAGTACTTGTTGATAAAGTCAGGTTTTCCCCTTCTTATGCAACCTCCAAAGATAAGCAACTAATATTTTGTTGAGCAGGATTTTTGGCCTTTTGAAAAAAAGAAATAACATAGAAGTGCTAACCCCTAAGTTAATTGTCCTGTTTGCAAAGCTTTGATCTGATTTAGCTCTGGGACTATGAAAAGCTGCTGATTTCTGAATCTCAAACATCTGCTAAGGGTATAGAATTAGTCTAGGCAATCATGCTCTGACTAATTGGCAGTGCAATGGGGGAAAGGCAGCCCAACTCTGGGGCTAATCCTGCAAGCTTCCGTTTTAGCTGATTGATTTAATTTCTTGAACATAGTGAACTTCTAATAATCGGACATAAATCTCAGAGTTTGGCCTGTACAGAGTTTTTATTGAAAAGGCAAAACTCCAGGAAAATTGAGAAGAATTCAAACCTCTTGTTGGCATATAAATAAAACAATTTCCCTAAATTAATTAACCTGATCTGGTCTTATATGATTGCAAATATCAATTTGGCTGAACACCTTTCTTGATTAAGAATCTGTTCTAAATAGGACAATGTTTTCTAACGTTGCTTTGTGCATCACATATATATACACATATGCTTATGACACTATTCCCTTTATGCAGAATATAAAAACAAAATAAGAAGTAGGCCAAAGAAATTAAAAGTGCAAAGTTAAAAAAAGGGAAGAATACCTGGCTAAAATTGATTTACACCACTATACTGCTGCTTATCTTTACATTTTTGCAAATTATCTTTGTTTTTGTTCTTTACATTTCTCACCATTTTCTTTTTGAGGATCTTAGCTTCATTCAACTACTACTTTCTTTTTTCTCTTCTTGGACTCAACCATGCAGTCTTCCTTATTTGTTTTGCAAGTAGCTTCTACTTCATTCTCATAATCTTTCATACCGGTCATTCAGTTTTGTATTCTGTCCCTATACCGTACTTTCCTCATCCACTTACTCTTAATATTACTCTTCTCATCCACTTACTCTTAATGTAACTCTTCTTTCATTATATACATTTCTTAAGTACCATATTCTCACTGCAACCTGGCTAATAAAAAGTTATTGTATCTTTTCTTGATTAATTAAGAAATTTGCTGGGCATATTGCTAAATTTCAAAGGTGATGTCAACGCTGCTAACATTGGATATTCCCGCTCTGACAACTGATGAAAATGCAGCCATTTTCTCTTCTCCTTTACTATGCTTTTTCTTGCTTTTAGAAATCAGGTGCAGCAGGGGGGGTTGGGATGAAAGCTCAGCTAGCCATAATAATAACGCTGCTGTGGGAACCCAAGGACAAGCTGATAATGTTTTGGCGGGCTGAGGAGCTGGGGAGAAAGCCCACGCTTTTAGCTAATTGGGGAATGTGATTTATGACAGTTTATTGGGGGTGGGAATTGCACTTTGTTACTTTGTATCCAGGGGAAGGGAATTTAGTTGTTGGGTTCAACTATGTAGTGCCGATACTTTGCTTCTTGAATAAAATGTTCTTTAAGGAAGAATTTTGCCTGGAAGTTCTTTTGATGGGTTTCATCTATCGGAACCATGACAGGTAATTTATTTGCCTTATTTAATTTAAAATAAAGTGAACTATTATCTATCTCCTATTTTGCAGCACAGTGATCTGGAAACTAAACATTTTCATGTAGTATAGTACATATCAGCATGAAATTTGAACCTAGAATATGTAACTCCATTCCTTAATGAGACCAATAGACTCTTCATTCAATAAACTTTCAGCAAGTTATTGAAAGACTTTATAATTTTGTTTCATCTTTGCTTCAAATTAGTTTTTTTCTTTTTTCTTTTCTTTTTGCTCTGAAGTTTCTTAGAAGTAACCTGCTTGGATTATGATAGTGCTCTGTGGGTGGGTATGCTTTGAAATAGCTTTCAGATTTTAGCTAATACAAAATACAGCTGCAAGAGTTTTTTTATCTGTGATTAGCTATTTTAACAATATCATATCATGTGGTACTGTCTTGCCTATATTGATTTCTTTCAAGTCCAACTGAAAGCACAGGTTTTAATGTTTGAAGCATTTTATGGCTCTAGGCCTCAGTATTTGCTGAAGGATCTTATCCTATCTATACATGCCCACATCTTAAAATGATCCACAAAAGTTTTTTTCCCCCCAAGACCTCTGTCTTAATTGTGACAAGGTGACAACAAGAGAAAGAGCTTTCTTAGAAGTACCCCTCATTGATGTGGAAATGTTCTTCTATGGGGAACTTGCCAGGGTATCGGACAGCAGTTTGAAGTTTTTCTCCTAGTCTTTGAAGCATTTTATGGTTTTTAGATTTATTTTTCCAATTGAAAGCATCTAACACCTATATTTTTGGATTATGCAGTTTTGTTCCCTGTTAGGTTTTTAATTTTGCATTTATATATCAAATTATATTGTGGGTTTGATTTTTTGGACTTTCAATATATATTGTTTTCAAGATTGATTGAAATACATATGATTACTCAACAAAGATATCTTTAATTAGTGTGAAACCTAAATATGTATTTATTATGACTGTCAAAGCCACATGTTTTTAATATGCTCTGCTAAAAGGGAGTGAGAATCATCACCAGCCAACTAAGCACTGTCTTTTGTCCAGAACAATTTGATCTCTTTTGATGTGGTATCATGATCAATCAATGCTTGGTGTCACTTCTTTTTTTTATGTAAATATTTTTTAAGATTATCATATATAAAATAGAAATGAAAATAAAGATAATGGGAAAAAGAAAAAAGGAATGAACGGAAAAGCAAAGTGAGGGATAAGAAAGAAGGGAGGAAAAAGCATTGACTTCCAAATTGTTTTATTGCAGAAAAGTACAAAATAAAATTATAGCCTGAATGTTTTACTTTTATCAACTTAGTAAGTACTAGACATTTCTATAACAACAAAATGTATCAGTTCTCAAGAAGTTTCATACACAAAATCCATATCAAATATTTAGCTTTTCTGTTTTTAATATCACCTCATCTAAACTTGTATGGGAAGGTAAATTGATGTTTTTATTAGAAACTTGACTGAGCTTTCAGTCAGTGGTGAACAGTCTATGAGCCTTAATTTAATTTCGAACAACCTATGCTAATGATTTATCTGATGTTCAACAAAACCAATCTATTTTGCTGCATGGGGATAGGAAGAAACAATATCAGGTAGAAAGAGGTGGAGAAAAAGAAAAAATAGATAATAAGCGTCAAATACTCTCCAAGTATTTAACACTTTCCCCCTTCTATTATATTAAAATATAGTAGTTTTGCAGCTTTTCTAAAGCTTTCAAAACTATTCAGTGTTCTTGAGGCAATCATTAGGCATACATAAGGCCTCCAAAATCTCTGTAGGACCCCAAGAAGTTTCTGAAAAGCTACAAATTTTAATTCTTCAGATTCCTCAAGAATAGGCAAGTCCACAATTTTAAAAGGCATCTGTAGATGCCACAGAAAGCTATACCCAATATGAAAACATTAATTATGCTTCTTCCAACCCCGTTATTAAAAGGATGCATTATAACTATATTATTATTGTCTTTCATGTACATATCTTAAGCCATCTTGCAGAAGAGATTACACTGTCAAGCAAAAAAAAAAAAAAGAGAGAGAGGGGTGGATACATCTCACAAGAATTAAAATACCATTTGAATGAGTGGGATTTGAAAGGGAAAAATATTCATTTATTTATTTTTCACATTTTTGAATTGCCCAACTCCTTCAAAATTGATGCACATATGGCATAGCTTGAGAAAGATCTACATTTTGAGTCTTGACATGATATGTATTGAATCCTTATTAATATGTACTTTTGTGGTAATTAGAGGCTAAATTATAATCGATTTTTTTCTCCAAAACCACGAAACGTTTATACTATTTAAACTATTCTGGTACGACTAGATATAGTACATAAAATATATTAGATTTTAAAGTGCCATTTGATTGTTAATTGATTGTTTGTTCAGTATTCCTGGAATGGGATTGGGATGGTATTCCTGAAAGCTACCCTTGTAATACAACTGGAAGACATTAAGATATTCTAGAACAGTGGTTCTCAACCTTTTTAATGCCGCGACCCCAACCGGTCGTAAATCGAGGACTAAACCGCTCATAAGTCGAGGACTATCCAACCGGTCGTAGGTCGAGGACTTTCCCTGCCCGGGAGCGCTGTGCATGCGTGGTTCCACCCCCTGTGCCGGCCGAGGCGTAGCTGGCAAGCGGCAGAGACGGAGCAGGCCGACCACCAGCTGGCCCAGCCCAAGGGAGGTAAGGCACCCGCCGGAAAAGGAGGAAAAAAATGGCGGACAAAAAAAATGGCAGACAAAAAAAAATGGCGGACAGCCTTGCTTGGCGACCCCCATGAAATGGTCGATCGACCCCAAATGGGGTCCCGACCCACAGGTTGAGAACCACTGTTCTAGAAGATCTGCCAAAGAAAGATTATACCTCAGTACTAATAAGATATACAGTTGTTGCAATTAAAACTGCTAACCATTTTGACACAGACTTTGTACCGGTGGCATTGTAATCCATGGATGAGGAAATACCATTTCCAGCCAGATTATATTAGTTCAGACACAATAATTCTTGCTACATTTAGACTGAAGGACAATTTGCCCTCTCTTTGAAGGGCATTCTTGAATTCACTCCGTGTTCCATCTCCTGATTTGCTGGTTATTCTTTGAAATTCATATAAATATGCTCATGCTCATGTCATTCTAACGTCTGAGCAGATCTGAAAACAGAACAGCATTAACGAATCTCGGTGAATTTGTACTTGGATCCAAAAAGTTGGGAGAGGAAATGTTTGTTCACCTGGAACAACCTTAAGACAAAGTCAAAGAACTTTCACTACAAGAGTTGCCTCTTCTTAGTCATCCTGGCATAAAATCCAAGAGAATTTAAGATGTGTTGCCACCCATTTCAATTTTACATGGATTAAAAAAATGAAAAAAGTCCCATGAGCCCATCATGACTCAATTTGTAGCAGTTCATATGATATTGGTTGGGTTTTTTTTCCCTTCCATTTCCAGTTTCCCACTTAAAACCACATTTTTACTGGAACATTTTCCACATCGCTGCATGACAAGTTAATCATTTCTTGCTTCAGATTCTCTGAATGTGGTTTTTCAGCTATATCATCTGGATTCCTCCTCTACTACCCTCTTTTACTAGCTTGAAAGCAGTTTGCTCCATTAACAGAGCCAGTCTAGTTTTTGCAAAGAATCCCTGTTTGCTTTATTTTTCATTATTACATAGTGTAGCTTTTCCTGATTGGGTATATTCTGGATGCATTGGACTTCCAGAACCCCTGAATTAGCAGTAAAATATGTTGCCAGGGAATTCTGAGAATCATCCCAATATATCTATGCTAGGTTGAAAAATTGAATTAAACGACCTTGCAAGCAATTCGCTTCTAGACCAAATTTTGGGGTATTATTAGATACAAAATGGATTGTGCCCCCATGGATCAGTTGGTATCATCAGTTGAAAACTGGACATCTTGGCTTCCTTTTCCTGCATTTACAAAGTTTGGGGCAAATGGGAAACTTCCAACTGCAACAAATCAGAAGTATGGCAAATCCCTCTCCCACCTTCCCCCATGGGAAGGCCTTCAAGCTTGGCCTTCTTTCCAGTTTCTCGTCTCCTAGCCTGACAGCTGGCTTGCAAGAATGAATAAAGGAGATAAAGGATGTCATGCAAAGAAAAATGCTACTGTTACGGTAGTGTTACACTACGGTACTATATAGACAAAACACTTGCAATGTGTTTTCTTTTGTTATAGGGTTTTTGTTTGGTGTGAAATTGAGGGAGTTGCTAGGCAGAAGTTGAACACTGATTGGCTGAGACATCTCATCTCTTGGCTGGAAACGGCAAATTTTCAGCAGATGTCATTTCACAGAAGTAGATGTGCCCCTTCCTGCACACCCTGCTTTCTTTCAGTTATGGAACCAGAAAACTTGAGAAATAGGAAGGGTGATCAGTTGGAAGTAGTCTTGGATCTCTCTTTGCTTACAGAGATTTCAAGGACTGTCCCAGAAAAGAAACAATCTAAATTAATTTAGAAAATGGCTTTGACTAAGCTGCCAAAAGCCATTACTTCAAAGTGATATAGGAAGATCAAACACATTGTACAATGCAATAATTATAACTATGTTCTTGAACATTTCAAAACACAGCCTTGAATTATATATTCATGACAGAAATTCATTAATAATTCTACCTTTAGTTAGCAGCTGCTGAGCAGGAATCCCCACATGTTCTGCTGCTGTTGTGTCTTTTCTTAATACTTTCGGTCAATTACCTGGCCAGCTCCATTTACTTAAAATACTTTATATGTATTTGTGAAAAGCTTCAAAGGAGTGTGTTGCTTCAGTGAAGATTTGTGTGGAGCACCCTTTGAAGCAGGTTCATTTCATTACTGTCCTAAGGCTCTTTTGGCAGATCTAAAAGTATTAAGAGACTTCTGTATGTACAGAAACTTCTTCCAACAGTTGGAATTATTGAAGGAACTTCTTAGGTGAGGCCAAGAGACTTGTTAAGGAGAATTGTGTTGTGTCTCACCTTGATGAGGAGAAACTGTGGCATAAAGCACTTTGTCAGAGAAAAGCCAAGCTACCTTACCTAGCTATGATTAGAACAGCTTGTTAGGAGCATGCTGGTAGAAATATTAAATATAGCATTTATTGGGTTGTAATATTTATGTATAAAAACAGGCTAAAATCCCGTGAGAACACTAAATTTGATGGTTGCGGTGTTTTCAGAAACGATTCAGCAAGATTTTAAGGGAAAAACCTACATCAGCTCAAGATTTCATCATTCTTTTATGAGATCAAGTAGGAGCTTGTGAAATTGGGGACATTAAAAAGTAGTTTATTTTGTGGCACCATGTTATTTCACAAGATTGCAAAAGAATGTCAGCCACGTGAAAAGGTTACCAACACTTTTACTAAGAAATAATCGGTGTGTTTTTGCATCATTACAAACCAGAAACAAACTGCATTATGGATAAACATTATGCGTAATCATAATGGGATGGCAATAGTTACTTTGCAGAACCAAAGGAATCTTTTCTAAATTCTCATTTTACATTGGTGGGGAGAACTTCAAGAAAGATTCAGACAAATGTAAAAATTGTAAAGTGTTTCTGTGCATCTGTTCAGATGGCACCACAATTAAGCCAAATGATTTCCTTTGAGAGTGTTGGCTTGAAAAAGATTGTTGAGAGAATGGGCATTTAGTCCTTCCCTAGAGCTTTAAGGCAGATCTTTTTAACACATTTGTATGCATGTTAAAACTCATTAAGAGGTTTATGAATGAGGTCAAAAACACTGGGTGTTCTAAGGGCTGGTCTCTTACAATGGGACAATAGTGAGTCACCATAGTGCATGCTGACAGAATTTGCTAAAAAAGGTGGAGTTCCAAGGAAGGCAAAAAAAAAAGGGGGGGGGATTTCTTACAGGTAAATAGATTATTAAAAATTAACAATAATTAATAACAATAAAAATCTATCAGATGAAAAATATGCCAGTAGAAACGTTACTAGAGAAGTACTAAGTGCCATTATTTGGTGCTGCAAAAATGTCAAATATCAGGAGTAGACAATCCATTGCTTGCAGTATTTGGGATAGTTTCAAAAACCCTCTTCACACAAACAATTCATCCCTTAGTTAAGATTACTGTTACCCTTGAGATAATCTGGCTTTTGCCAGGCAAAAAAAGTGCTCATCCCTTTCTTCATCTCTGCTAATTGAGAAAAGACAGAAAGCAAAATTAAGAAAGATAGAATGACATCATGCACAGCAAAGAATGCACAAATCCATTTTTTTTGCTTTCACCAGTGACAAATGCATGAATATGAAGATTGAATTATGAAAAGTTTCATGTGACTTTGGCATTGAAAATTGCTGATTGTAATAACTCTCATGAGTGGCAGAATTAAAACATATCTGAGAATAAATGGAATGTTTTGCTAACGATGTAGACTAGGGAGTGTATTATCATTATTTATTAGCCCAACTTCAGTGGATTTACGATAGAGTAAGAGAAGGGTAAATGATGTTCCCTTGTTTGCTTAATGTACCTGTGGAAAAGTGTGTAAGAAAAGTCGGTTGTGATATTAGAAGAGTGTCAGCTGAGGATATGAATGTGTATGCACTTTTGTATCTAGACAAAGCTACAATGCTATAGACAATATTGGCTGAGAGCATGGATGTTTTGCAGTGAATATTACACTGATATTTATTTGTTTGTTTGTTTAATCCCTCTTTTATTATTTCCACAAATAACTGAAGGTGGCAACCATAATCACACACTTTTCTCCTCCTATTTTCCCCACCATAACAACATTGTAAAGTGAGCTGGGCAGAGAGTGACCAACCCAAAGTCTCACAGCTGGTTTTCATGGCTAAGGTGGATTTTAACTCTTAGTCGCTTGCTTTCTATCCTGATGCCTTAACCACTAGACCAGGGGTAGGCAACCTTGGCTCTTTTATGACTTGTGGACTTCAACTCCCAGAATTCCTGAGCCAGCCATGCTGGCTCAGGGATTCTGGGAGTTGAAGTCCACGAGTCATAAAAGAGCCAAGGTTGCCTACCCCTGCACTAGACCAAACTGGCTGTCTATGATACAACACAGTAAAGATTACGCATCAGAAAATAATATCAAAAACCAAGCTGTGTTTGACAGAGGAAATCAACAATTACCAGATATACAGAAATAACAAAAAATGAGAGCAAATATGTTTGTTTATTTTATACCTTGGTAGAATGCTTACTAGAAATAGGAAAATGGGTGGAGAAATGTTTAGGATGTGCAAATGCTACACCAAAACTGTAATCTGGTGTGAGAAATGAATACAATAGTTCATGAAAAGTACCAGAAATGACTGTGTATAAGAGTGTGTTTCTGCTTACTTTGTGATTTTGAACTGGGAGTTTGGCATGCCAAAACTTGAATGCAGTGGTAAATGTATATGATTAAACAAGAAGAGATAGGATAAAAATGATTGTAAACCAAACACAAAACTGAGGTGAATTGGCTATATAAAGAGAATGAATGGGAGTTAAATAGGTTCAAAGGAAGGGGAAATGAAGAAAATCAAGGGCTGGATGGCATAGATTAAATTCTCTGAAGTTAGAGGTGAAAATTAAAGGACAAAAGGCATGCTGGCTGGCAAATTAATAGAGAACAATTAACCAGTGGAACCAGCTTGCCTTCAGAAGTTGTGGATGCTTCATCAGTGGAGGTTTTTAAGAAGAAACTGGACATCCCCTTGTCTGAAATGGTACACGGCAGGGGTAGGCAACCTTGGCTCTTTTATGACTCGTGGACTTCAACTCCCAGAATTCCTGAGTCAGCATAGTTGAAGTCCACGAGTCATAAAAGAGCCAAGGTTGCCTACCCCTGGTATAGGGTTTCCTGCTTGAGCAGGGGATTGATCCAAGGTCCCTTCCAGCTCTATTCTGATTGAAATTCTGGGAGTTGAAGTTGACATATCTGAAAGTAGCTCAAGTTGGCAAACATTGTATGGAATGACCGGAAGGTAGGAATGGAGAATTAGTGTAAACTAAATTTCCTTGTTAGAGTTCCTTTCCTTTTTATTTTATCTTCTATTTTTAATTTCTTCTACTCACTGCTCTTTCTTCTACAAGATTGCTTGTCATTAAAGGGGATAGTATAACATGTTATATGCATGTAATCACCGTTCTATTGCCTTTGGTATGCAACAGGGTAGAAATCTCAACTCAAGTGTAATGTGGAGCCTATCTTACCGAGAACTATCCATTCTAATTTTTTTTTCCAGAGAAGAGATGCTGATGTAAAGGGCATACTTGGCAATGTAATTCAAGATGAATGATCATATGGCATGATCATGCGGCATATTTTCCCCATGGAACAAGGAGCAATATAGGATGGATTACTTATCTCCTTTCAATAGCTTTGCAACTCTAATTTAAACCTGGAGAGCCCTTAGCTGATTTTTCTTTCTTGTATAGCTTGATAGTTTTATTCTTGGATTGGTTTTGTGTCTCTTTCAAGCCTCTCTCCAATCTATAGAACAGTTTGTTTGTTTGTTTGTTTGTTTGTTTGTTTATTTATTTATTTATTTATTTATTTATTGGATTTTTACCCCGCCCTTCTCCTTGCGGACTTAAGAAAGGAGCAGTAGAAAGGAAGGAGTTGGCCCAACATGTCATGCTTAATTTGCTTACCTGCAAAACCGGTTTCTTTCTAGATTGTTCATCAAACTAGTATTAAATCAAAACATGGTTTAGCATTATGTGTGAATCCAGCCAATGACTTGGTTCTAAAGTAGAAATGTGGTAATATTAGAGTGAAAGGAGTGGAAATCTTCAAAGGGGTGATTTGCTTCTGTTGTGCTTTAAAAAAAGCAAAGGAACCACAGGCTTCAAAAAGGGAAGTGGATATGCTGCTTTGCTTCATGTTGTGTCTAAGGCCTCTTCCAGTACAGGCAGTAGCTAGTACCCAGTAGACTTCTAACTACTGGATGTGCCAGAGGAAGCCCTAAATGAAACAGAAAGGGATTCCATTGGATGAATCTTACCACTACTGTATCTTTGGTGAACAAAGGCCTGCCATTTCACAGAAGCTTAATATTATTTATTTATTTATTTTATTTGTATAGTTGTCCAAGGGACTCTGGGCCGCAAACAAAACTTAAAAAATAAAAGCAAATATTAATACAAGTATTAAAATATATTGTCACTGAGAATAAAGCTCCCATCATAATGATTAAAGTAAGCATAAAATGGGTTCCTGCACATGTTCAGGGCTCCAAGCCACGCATAGAGCCAGGTGTTTAAGGACTTATGAAGAGCTAGCAGGTTCAGGGCCATCTGGATCTCTAAAGGGAGAATGTTTCAGAAAGTGGGCAAAATGACAAAATGACATCTGGGAGTTGAAGTCCACAAGTCTTGAAGTTGCCATGTTTGGAGACCCCTATTCTAAACCTTGCCAACTAGCATTCCTTGGCCAACTGGACCCAAAGCATGTCCACCATGACCAAATTAGACAGGTAGAACTACCTGGGCAGACACTCAAGTAATCCAGTCCCAAGCCATTAAGGGTTTTAAAGATGACAACCATCACCTTGAATTGGACCTAGACGCCCACTGCCAACAATGCAGTGAGGTGTTACATGTGCTGAATAACCAGTGCCATTTACTATTATCCTACCTCATTCTGTGTCAATTGAAGTTTCCAAATACTCTTCAAGGGTTGCCTCAAAAACAGCACATTGCGGTGTTCCAGACAGGAGGTCAGGAGTGCATGAATGGCAGTGAGCTGGACCTCTCAGTCCAGGAATAGGCATGACTGATGCACAATCTGAAGAGGTGCAAAGGCCCTCCTAGACATAGCTGTCAACTGGTCTTTGAGCAGGAGCCATGAGTCCAAGAGGACTATCACATTGTGCAATGGGCTGTCTGAGGCAGTGCCACTGCATCCAAGACTAACAATGGAAAGCCCCTGACCAGAGTGCCCCAACATCCAAAGCCATTCAGTCTTGGTTGGGTTGAGCTGAAGCCTATTGCAACCCACAGCCTCCAGACACTGTGACAGGACCTCCATGGCATCACTCAGACAACCTGCAGTGGGGATACAATGTTGGCAATCATCAATGAGCGTGGCACTCAGACCCACCTGCGCTGAGTGGGCTGCAGGGCCCCGGGGTGTTCTGGCTGATGGGCAGCTGAGGAGCTGGGGCTGCTGTCAGGCACTGCTGACCCCCATGTGCTTGCCACCTCCTGTGTGTATGACTGGGGGAGTGCTAGGCTGGGGTGGACTGGGGTGGTGGGGCCAGTCCCTTGCTGTCTCTGGGGTGGCCCTGCCGGCCAGATCTGGGCCTATTGTAGGCCGGATTTGGCTCACAGGCCTTGAGTTTGACATGTCTGTTCTAGAACAAAATCTCTTTGAAACCAATTGGATTCATCAGGCACCTGGCACAGACCAATCTACTATGTCCAGCCTTTCTACAGAGGGTGTGTGTGATCCCAGCTCTGAAAACCATGGAACCTATTGATGACTGGAATAACATGTGAGAGGCATTACTGACTTATGCTAATCAGTTTTCTAGCTTGAGGGCAGTTTTGTCTTTCCTTCTTGCTTCCAGTTTGCATATCAAGGCAAGCATTTTGTCTTTTTTTCAGATGTCACCAAATTTCATATCTTAGCAGCCCAACCAGCAATGGACAATAGTGAAAGACACTAGCCATTATAGCACAGGAAATCTGAATGTGCACAGTTTGCTTACTGTGTTGAAATGTACACATTGAATGCTTAAAGAATATTAGCATAGCAGCAAATGCATCTTATTAGTCTTCTACCTGCAGCCATTAACTCATCTTATAAGTAACAGAAGTCATGAGACTTCAAAACTTTAAAAAAGACCCAAAGATCCCAAAAAGAATAAAGCCTTCATAGGACTTATTTGTCAGTAAGCTATGTTATGGTTTAGTGCATGGGTGTCAAACTCGCCGCGTCATGTTACATGTCACGACGTATCACAACTTTTTTTGCATTGCCGGAGCTGGGGTGGGAGCAGCCTCCGCATGATGCGACCGGCCCATGGGCTGGCAGTTTGACACCCCTGGCTTCGTGTGCCATAAGAATACAAAACAATATCTCTACCAATGAATACATTGTGATAATAATTATACATAATATTTATATTCACCAAAGGAGATGACTGATAACTAAAAGCCTTCTTTAATTTCAAACAACTGAAATCTGATCCTCAGTAAAATTAGTCCGAATTTCAATATAATTTAAGGTGAGCCAAATTTTTCACACTAAATCTTTCCTTTATTGTCAATTTTTGGCAACAACACTTAACGCTGGGAGGGTAAAGAGAATGTACACAGATCTGTTTTATTTGGTAATTTCCAAACGTCTGGACATCTGTTTTTAATTTACAAAATTGGATTAAATTCAGCTCATCCTAATGACAGAGAATTTATAATTTGAATCTTGCTATAATAAATTGATTGAATAATGAAGTCTATACCAAGACAGATGTTTTCTTTCAACTAGAAGTACAGAAAATGGTTGACTAGAATTAGATAGTTGAGATATTTGACTGGTTGCTAGTTTAATGGGTATTAATGTTCTACCATAATTCAGTATAGTTTAAGAAAAAATATGTTTTAAGCAAATCATATAAAATATGTAGATGGTATTTCTCAGATTATAATTAATATAACATTAGGAGAAAATCTAATTGCAAAAACCTAACAATGTGTTTATTTATGATTTATTTACTTGTGTAGAACTAAATAAATAGGATGACAAGGATGACATTTATATTTGAGATATAAAAGGAATAACTGCCCTTAAGACTGTAGGGTAGAACTGTAGAGTGTTTCGTGCTCTCTGAGCTTGGTTCTTTGTTTCCAGATATTTCATTATCTGTCTAGGTCAGTGTTTCTCAACCTTGGCAACTTTACAATATGTGGACTTTAACTCCCAGAATTCTCCAGCTAGCATTGCTAGCTGGAGAATTTTGGGAGTTGAAGTCCACACATCGTAAAGTTGCCAAGGTTGAGAAACACTGGTCTAGGTAATAACATTTATGCAAGTAAGTGTAGAGTTTGCTGTCTTTAAACAGAAGTGCATGTACCCCAATTTCTCTAGCAATCTAAGTTGCTTCTTCTAATCTTCAGTCCTGGTGACTTTAAATACTGAGATCCTGCAAGGAATGCCACAAATACCGATCTTCGGCTGACCAACTGGAGAATAGAAAACACAAATAATGTAATGAATGCTCCATCTCCAAGTTATTACAGAGAGCAGAGTAAAAATCACTCCACATAAAAAACCAGTGCTAGTTATTTCAGATCCACAGCTTTAGTTGATGTTATATATATTTGTCTGATCACAAATAATTGGGAAAAAAAATCATCTACCAGTACCTTTTTTTCCTGCATTTAATAGCTCATTGAGGGAGCTTTCTTGACAATAGTGAGAGCTCATTTTTATATCAACAGAGTTGGTCGTATTTATTTATGTATTAAATTTATTTGCTGCCATCTTATTGTGGAGCTACTCTGGGTGGTTCTGGTCTTCTTCCTATACCTGTCCAAGCTCTACAGCCCTGGATAGTTGTCCCTAAATGCTGCCTGAGATTAGATGGCCGTGGTTTTATTTTGTTTTTCGTTTTAAATTGTGTACGTGAGATTCACCTGTTGAATGGGTGAATCTGCAATGGGATTCATGAATCTACAATGGGATTCATGATCTTCATTGATCAAGAATCCCACTAAGAGAAAATCTGTATCACTTAACCTGCCTCACATACATCCCCATGGAAATTTAGATAGATGGAATGAATAGTGGGAAGAGAATTTAAGAGAGGATAAAGCTCTTATAAATACAGAAGGCTAACATTTGATTCATCAGTGATTGTACAATTTATAGATTTTATCAGAGGATTATAAAGGGTCAAAATCTGCAGCTTATTCCTAAATGTTAGATTTTAAGCTATGGTTCAAGATATAACATGCAAACTGAGCCTAAACTGGTCTTGAATGGAGAGTTTTGCAATAAGGAAGTCTATACTTGTTATTGTCCATTTAAAGCTACCGGTATGTATAATTTATCTCCTTTCCAAGTCTTAAATATACAAATTAGCCTGAGGTCTTATACAACTACTTAAGAGTCCTCTACTAGAGGAGGGCAGTAAAAATGGTTCTGCACAGTATTTTTCTTTAGGATTTTACTGCTCTGTGCCCTTGTTTTGGCTATATCTGATGATTAATAAATTAAATGATCAATACAAATTCAAATAATATATCTAATATGAATCTTTGTTTTACATTTAGAGTAAAACAATCCTTATATTCCCTTCATTGGATAATGGTTAAAAAGATGGACAACTTCACAGAATTTTCACTGATAGCAATGAAACCTTAAATTTGCTGTGCATAGAAGGTGCATTTTAATAAACGAAGAAAGGAATAAGGATTATAGTGTTCCATTCCAGTCTTTATTGGTCTTGATCCATCAGCCATTCTTTTGTTCTGGAGAAATGTTTTGGATCAAAAAAACTCCTTCAGTGGTATGTCAGAGGTCTTATGCTAACAAGTCAGCAGGGTCTGGACAGGAAATGAATTGAATAATATTTAATTGAATACAGTTAACATAAGTAGTCTCTGTATATTTAACATTTCTCTCCTTCTCTCACATTGAAAGTTATATTTCATAGCATTTTGATGAGGAATCTAAGGCTTCAGAGGGCTGTTTGAAGCCTCCAAATTTTGTACCCTCATTACGAAAATAAAAAATGGAGTTGCGCAACATTTTTTTTCTAATTTAACATTCTAGGGCTGTTCTAAGCAACTTACTGAGATTAAAAAGCAAAATAAGAATATGTTAAGACATTAAACCCATAAATAAAAAATGGTCATGCCAGGGGGATAAAAATATAATTATTAGCATCGGATAAATACAACTTCCATAGTAGATACCTGCCGTGACCTAGCACAGAGCCTAGAGAATGATCCAGGTCTTCAAGGTTTTCTTGAAGGACAATTGAATTGGGGTTCTCAAGATTGTGGAGGGAGGGGAAATATTGTTACAACAGAGAAGGCTCACTTTCTGGGTTCCTTCAAGTGGCACTGCTTAACAAATGGAACCCAAAATCCTGTTGAATCTCATGGGAAGCAGAAACAGTTGGAGAATGATAATTCTGCAGATATTCTGGCCCTATAGATGACAACCAGCATCTGAAAGTGACCAAGTAATTAGTGCAGTTCTTGTGGTAGAAGTATTATATGGGTGTACCAAGGCCCATTCATAGCTAGCCACACTACTTGGATATGGATATGTATCAAATCTATAGTACTATTAGCTCTTCAATGAATTCAAGAGATTGCTCATTCTTCCTTTGTTTCCTGAATGCTTAACTTCCTTGGCTATGTTTTTTGTCACTAAAGCTATTAATTTTGTTGCCAAGATACTTGGCTCCATTCAGTTGTCAAATTATTTTTTCTCTTTGTTTTTGCAAAAGAAAAATATTATTGTAAGTTCTTTCCAGCTTGCAAGTAACAATATTTTTATTTCCAGATTTTAAAAAATAATAGTCTTTCTTTTCCTTCCTTTCTTAAATGTGCTTCATGAACTTCAAATAGCTGGTTGAGGTATAACAAAGAAATGCTTAAATATCTGTTTTCTCCAAAATAATCCATCAGACGTGCAGCAACTGGCCAAGCTTTTATCAACAGCAAAAAACAACAACAAAACAAACGCACATTTATAGCTGAAGTGACATCTTGTGTTCTTCATTCTGGACTTTATGATCTCTTCCTGAGATACCCTTTCCTGTTCAACAAATAAATGTTTTATAGCAACGGGTAGAATTCTGTACTTTACAAGCTTTGTTTCAGTTTTGTTCCTTGGTTTTAAAAAAATGTACATTTCTTTCATTTTCTAATAAGAGGATAGCATTTGTTTTGCTCTTCTAATCAGTAGCCAGAAAACTATTATTTTTCTGGAAACCCTGCAGTGCTCCTACATTTGCATAAGTAGTTCTGTGCCAAAATAAAGCCTGTTTTGTCTTGATATCTAAAGGAAAATTGCCCATTCAGCAGTTTCCCTTGATAATCCCTGTGTTTGAGAAGCCCGGCAAGAAGAGTTAGTCTCCCTCATAACATTAGCGGTTATTTAAATTAGGGATACACATTTTTTTCAGGACAACTGCCTTGAGGCATTTGAATAGCATGCTAGGGCTATAGTCCAAAAGAAGTGAGGCTAGGGGTGGGGGGGGAAATCTGCATTTGATCTAATGAAACTGGAATACAGTTAATATAATTATTCCCCACAAACATAGCACTTTCCCCCTTCCATAACATAACAAATAGCAAATGTGTGGCGCATTTTGGAAGACATTGAGAGTGGCACCAAAAACTTTCAGAGCCCAATATATTGTGTGCTCTCTTGGCTTAAACTTTTAATCAACAAAATTGAACTGGATAACTTTGGAGCTGGGCGGCTATTATATATTTGAATAAAGAAATAAGTGAGCATTTAGAATTGATGACAGGGGATTTGGTGTATAAGGTTGGTTAATTTACTTACTGAGCCCCATATAATGCACCATGGGAATTTTATTTGTTCATTATTTTTGTGTTTCTGTCATGACTTACATGGGGATATTCCCCCATTTTATCCCCACAGTAGCGTCCTATTGGGAGGGAGGGAGGGAGGTTGCATCAATCACCTGGTGAGCTCTATGGCCAAATAAAGACTTGGGCCTCCCCAGTCAAAGTCACTTATGCAGGGTTGTCCCAGAGGGGCTCTGAAGTAAAGCTGGCAGTGACAACTCTATGATTGAAGCCTCAAAATGAAAGGGGGGGGACATTGGTCCTGAGTCATGGGCACCATCTTGACATTTTTTTACCCCCATGATGCCCCTACATACACATCTACACTTTTATATAACGTAACTGTCAAACCTGTGGCCATACACAAACTTTTATATTTCCTGCTGTTCTCTTGAAACTATTAATAATAGCAACCACAACAGATGGGGGAATGCTGGAGCCTGGCCTGGAAACGAGGAAGAGAGCCAGATCCCAGGATGTAGAAGGCTGAGGCCAAAGCTGGGAGATTGGGGTTTCCAATGGTTAGACTGGTGGGAGGGGGAGAGAGAGGAGAGAGGGTGGGGAAGGAATGTGGTGGCTGGATAACAAAAGAGGATGCAAAAGGAATAGAAAGACAAACCACTGAAGAGAAAGAAACAGACAGCCAAGGAACTGTGTGTACATATGTCTCCATATATATCAAAAGCAATTAATTTGGTGGAACAGTAAGTTAACTTTACCTTCATAATCAGAGCCCCTGGGCACCCCAAGGCTCATCATACTGTGTACACAATTGAAAGGGACAAAAACGGTATTTGCATCTTTTTCTCCTGCCTCCTTGTCAGCTCAAAAGATAAATACTCGAAAAATTTGTAGGGTGGTGTGTCAGAAATCCATGTCATCCTGGAGAAAATAATTACACTTATAAATTACATCAAATTTGGGGTACTTCATCCTTGAGATCCTGTAGATTCTCACTTGAAATGTCACAAGATTTAGCAGTGTCACAAGATTTTAACCATTTTTTAAAAAAAAAAAGTAATATGTAAAAATAATTTTACTCTAGTGGTCTGCAGATTAGTACCTGTGGAAACTATATACAGATAGTCCTCAAGGTACGACCACAAAAGAGCCCAAAACTTCTGTTGTTAAATGAGATATTTGTTAAGTGAGTTTTGCTCCATTATACGACCTTTCTTGCCGCAGTTGATAAGTTAGTAACCCAGTTGTTAAGTGTTAATCTGGCTTCCTCATTGACTTTGCTTGTCAGAAGGTCACAAAAGGTCACCACATGACCCTGGGATACAGTAATTGTCATAAATATGAACCAGTTGCCAAGCATCTGAATTTTGATCACATGATCATGGGGAATACTGCAAAGGTCATACCTGTGAAAAACTAAGTCACTATTTCAGTGCCGTTGTAATTTTGAACAGTCACTAAATGTACTGTTGTAAGTCGAGGACTATCTGTACTACTTTTTTTGGACCAAGATTATTTTGCAAAATATGTCAAAAAAAGTCAAGAGGACAGCCACAACCGTGTGATTAAAGCTGTACTCTTTTTTGTGTGTGAGTTGCATGTTTGTGTTCACCATCTTAACTTTTTCTTTTTTACTTCTCCTTTGGACTCCCTTGCTTAGGATCATGATTGAAACAGGATCATGATTGCATAACACTGAACAGCCGAATGTCATAAATTTGCAGTCCTATATTGGTAAATATTTCTTTTGCCTCTTTTCCTTTTGATATCATATTAAAATTGATGCTTGAGTAGCATTCTTCCTAAAACACATTTGGAGAGAAGTCAATATTACGTCAAATGTTTAACAAAATCTAAACTTTGGTAACACTGGTGACCTTTCCATAAAATAGAGATGCATCATTTTACTGTTATATGCAATGACTGAACTAGACGTTAAACACAATTTAAAATGAAAAATTTAATTGTGTGTATCTGAATACTGCTGAGGCAGTGTGAAAAGGAAAATGGAATCCTAAATTATTCAGTTGCATTTTCTGTAATACAATAGCTTTATTTTTTTATATAAGTGCATTGATTTTCAAAAAAGTAATAAGGCAATATGAAAAACATTGAAAAGAAGAAAAATGTCAAAGAAAGCAAGATAAAAAAGTAAAAAGAAAAATATGACTTTTAACTTGGTATAGATATAAATAAAAAATATACCAAACACTTGTTTTAAAATTAAGTATAGTCTACATTATTTCTACAAGCCCAAATACTTATAATCATCAAAATTCCATTTCTCCCATTTTTTCTTTTGCAAAGTCTAAAAGTGGATTCCAGGTAGGGATAAAATTGATCAAAATATTTTCTTTGTAGAACAATGTCTTTATAATAAAAATACTTGCTATCATGTTCACTTTTTTGCATATTCATCTTGGTATCCTGTTACTAAAATAAAATTTTAAGAAACTTAAGAAACAGCTAATCGTTCCATAGTCCTACAAGGGCCCCTGCTGGATAAAACCTAGATAGCTGTATTTGAAGGTACATTCAACAATATTTAATAAGTACTGCAGATATGTTATGGTACTGTAATAGAATGAATAAGAAAAAATATCAGTGCTTTCATTAGGTTGCAGTTAATGAGGCAAAAATTTCATTTTTTTCTGCTTTCAGGATGTATTTCTTTTTAAAGGAATGCTAAAGTCAAATAATTCTGAGATGCTTTTCTAGTGTTATAACTATGGGATTAGAAGTTATAAAAATAATAATCTTGCTAATAATAATAGTAATAGTAATAATAATAACAAAACAACAACAACAACAACAACAACAACAATAATAATAATATGTTGGAAGGGACCTTGGAGGTCATCTAGTCCAACCCCCTGCTCAGGCAGGAAACCCTATACCATTTCAGACAAATGCTGTCCAGTCTCTTCTTAAAAACTTCCAGTGTTGGAGCATTCACAGCTTCTGGAGGCAGGTCGTTCCACTGATTAATTGTTCTAACTGTCAGAAAATTTCTCCTTAGTTCTAGTTTGCCTCTGTCTTTGGTTAGTTTCCATCCGTTGTGTCTTGTCCTGCCCTCAGGTGCTTTGGAGAATAGCTTGACTCCCTCTTTTTTGTGGCAGCCCCTGAGATATTGGAACACTGCTACCATGTTCCCCCTCGTCCTTCTCTTCATTAAACTAGACATACCCAATTCCAGCAACCGTTCCTTATATGTTTTAACCTCCAGTCCCCTAGTCATCTTTGTTGCTCTTCTCTGTACTCTTTCTAGAGTCTCAACATCTTTTTTACATCATGGTGCCCGAAACTGGATGCAGTATTCCAAGTGTGGCTTTACCAAGGCATTGTAAATTGGCATTAACACTTCACGTGATCTTAATTCTACCCCTCTGTTAATGCAGCCTAGCACTGTGTTGGCTTTTTTGGCAACTGCAGCACACTGTGTTCTAAGAACATTTGAGCTCTTTTAATTTTGTGTATACATGAACTGAGAATCCTAATTTGTCAAAACAGGAAATTTTTTGACTCTTAAAAATTGAGCATGTATTAGGGTGTAAATACCCTTGGATCATGACAAGTAATTTTTTGTAATGGCTTAGTTAAACTTTAGAGCCTTGATTTTATGCTGTAGCTGAAGGGAGAAGAAAGTGAAGCTAGGGAAGACTCAGAATACTTGATAGAAATTCCTTGATCTATCCCATGAATAAAGTAATAACGAGAGTTTCAAGTTTTAGTCTTATTTTTGACAGATTATATCTTTCTATAGATTGGAGATTTTCTTTGTCCTGCTTTATGCTAATACTTCTTTGTTTGGAGAAAGTGTCCTTCAAATCAAACGACATTTGGGAACTTTATGGATGTATCTTAAAATCCTATTCTGAAATACTTTTTTTTGCACTAATTACCACTTTAATGCTATACATCGCTGCATTATATTATATATAATATTATATTATATATGACTACTTTCAGTGAATTCACTTTGGCTCATATGTCTTGGAAGGTAGACATTCAGTACAAGCTGAAACATAGCTATTCAAAAACAAACTCTATTGAGCAGTTTCCAGGTAAGTAGAACAGAATAATGCTCTGGGTCTTCAAAATACTGAAATAACAGGTATTCCCACAGATGCCTGAAATTAATGATATGTAGCCCTTTAAAAGAAAGGAGAGAAGAGAAGAAAGAGGGCGCTAGAGTCTTTTACTGCATTAGTTCTGTCTGGCTTTGCTAAAGCTGCACAAAAAAAAGATCATTCAGCGTTCCATAAAAAGAACCAATTTTACACAGAGTAAGACTTGTGCTCCTCTGAAGGAGTTGATACAGTTAAACACACACCTCTAAAGGGTATCATTCAGGCTAGTATGTGGATGTCATTTAAAGTGAAAGAGTTAAATCTAACTCTTGATGTTCTTCTACCGATGTAAGTACCAGCTTGATTGAAAACTGCTCAAGCATTATTGTTGGTTGTCTGAAGGAAATTTATAGGATGCCCCATGCTGTTGAGAAGGAAATATTAAAAAGGGCAGAATACTATATTTCCTCAAAGGTTCTTAAAAAGGCAGAAAAGCATGCCCAGTTTTTCTTAATAGTCCCAAGTCTCCCTCTCCCACACAGAAACCAGCTCTGTAGAAATGCAAATATCATAATCCTTTCAGAAAGACTGGCACCTGGAAGTTTAGAGGTGATGGGATTAGAAAGACAAAGATCCCTAGAATCAACAATCCCTCACACCAAAAAAATCCAAGACAGGACATAATCATCAGCCACACCCCCAGGGAAGCAGGATATGACCTTTGGGACATAATAGGATTACCCACCACAATCAGAATACCAGAAAGGCACACTCAGTCTCAGGTCAAAGTTCATGCCACAGGAACAACTCCAAACAAAAGCTCAAGAAGGTATAAAAACCCACCACTCCCTACTACATGTGGTCAGCTTTCCCAGAGCCATCTTTCTGTCTAGCTCTCCTCTTCAATAAACTACAACCTTATTTCTAAAGCAGTCTCCATTTTGATTATTCCCAGCTTGGGCTGGACTTTGATGAAGAGTTTTCTTTCAACACTGCTTATTGTCAGTAGCAGTTGCAGTTCCACTGTTTTGCCTGTAAATCTAGGAAGGTTTTAAATTTTATTTTATTACTTTATTGACATATGCTAAGATGTAACTGTTTGAAGCTGAATGAAATGCAGGCCTGGTTGATTTGCTTCTGTCTTTCTTTTACGCAAAGTTGGTGAAAATGCTCTTGTTTCTGCAGATTTACAGAGGGCTTATGCTGGTATATAGAATTCAACCTGAATTTCTATTAATATAATATTGATATTAGAAAGGTTTTGATGGAAACAAAGGAGGCATCTTTGAAGCTCTTAAAAACATTGATTTCATGATCCTTGTCTTTGTTTGAAATGAAGGTCAGCTACCTAGCAGGAGAATAAAAGCATTCTTTATACTTCCTCTGCTTTGACCATTTTTTCCTCATGCCTTATCATTATGTTTTCTTGGCAGGTCTCTCTTAACTCTTCATTAGCAGATGTGAAGTATAACTGATGTGACTAGGGATCTTTGGTTTTTAAAATGATTTAAAGCATTATAAAAGCCACCAGTTGGATTTTGGATAATAAACGTTATATGGAAACTTCATACCATATCTTTGGGTGGCTAGTTGGTGGATAATGCTTTCCATGTGTCAGGAGTATTAGGTATGAAACTGTATATTCTTAGTAACAGGTGGGAAAAGGATAAACTTTCTTGTTCATAGGGAACTTAGAGAGACAATTGCACGGTAATAAACTGTGCTATAGTTGACTTTTTAGCCCTGATAAATTACTTGCAGAGAGTCCATTGTCTTGTTAAAAAAAAAAAGTCATATAATCAGCAGTGAAAGAAAGAGCAGATGTTTACTTCCTCTGCAACATTTTTTTTTAAATCACATCCCTGAGATTTCAAATCTCTGGGTATCAATATTCTTTGGTTTCTGTCTGGCTCTTTGCCCTATTCTGCTTATTTTAATTTTAAAGAAAAATTTAAAAGGAAGCTGGTGTGTATATAAAACACAAAAATAGAAGATGGTTTTACTTTAATGCAGACATTTTATTCCAGGAGAGTCTGAATTTATTTCAAAATGGTGTTTTTCCACACCATTCAGCAGAACCGTATGTCCCCTGACCCCAGGTCATAAATACATGCCAGTTGCCAAGTGGCCAGTTTTGATCATGTGAATGTAAGGATGCTGCAATAGTTGTAAGTACAAGAACTGGTTTTAAATCACTTTTTTCAGTACCCTTGTAACTTTTGAAGGATTGCTATATGAATGTCTGTAAATCAAGAACTACGCCTATAGACTATGATTCTTTGAAAGATTAGACATTACGTCACACACGTTTAATTATGCATCTTTCATATTATAGCTCAATAATCCAGTTCACAACAATTACATCAAACTCTCCTTTAAAAAAAAGCTTTAAAAAAAATGTTGAACCTTATTTTTTAAAAAATTGTAAACCAGCAAAGGCAATTCTGTGTGGGAGAATTTCAAATATGTTAAGAATATTAAATCATTTATGGATTTAACTTTTTAAGAGAAATCCTGTATATTGCCCTGAGATCTTTGGAGAAAATCTAGAAGACTGATAAAACAAAATGTTGTGTATTCAATTTTTTAAAGTTCATTATAAGTTATTCTCAGAATCACTTCAGTTCCGGGAATAGAAATGTGAAAAATGGGAAGACTTTGGATAGCCTGATACAACCTGAAACATAATCAACACATTTCCAGATTATTTGGTAGGAAAGTATTTAAAGCATTCTGCCATCATTTAAAAAAGAAGTGCTTTTGAAACAAAAACTTATCCTAAGACGTTTAGTGCTGCAAAAGGCACAATAAATTAATCTTAAAATGCCACAGTACTTTTCACTATGTTTGCTGTAGTAGTTTTCCTTTAAATATTAAAGTTTAACAGAAAACACAAGAAAGCTTAATGTCAGAGAAATGTACAAATAACACTAAGAAATAAATCTAGTGTTTGCAAGTAGAAATCTGTGAAAATCAAAAAGCACATGTACCAATATAGATTACAAAATCTTATATTGGAGGAATTCATGTTCTGGTGTTCCTTTTAACAGTGATCACCATTGTGACAGTACTTGTGAGACCACAACATTTAGGAGAATTCTACCAGGAAAAAAAAGAGTAGCCTGTAGCTGCCAAAAATAGTTCTGTCACTATTCTGCTGTCCCTGGCAAACATACTGCAACCAATTTTGGTCACCATACTACAAAAAAGATGTTGAGACCTTGGGAAAAGTTCAGAGAAGAGCAACTAAGATGATTTAGCCTGGAGACTAAAACATAGGAAGAACGGCTGCAGGACGTGGGTTTGGCTAGTCTAAAGAAAAGAAGAAATAAGGGATACATGATAGCAGTATTCCAGTATTTGAGGGGCTGCCACAAAGAAGAGGGGGTCACATTATTCACCAAAGCACCAGAAGGCAGGACAAGAAACAATGGTTGGAAACTGATCAAAAAGAAAAGCAACCTGGAACTAAAGAGAAAGTTCCTAACAGTGAGGACAATTAACTAGTGGAACAGCTTGGCTTCAGAAATCGTGGGCGCTCCATCACTGGAGATTTTTAAGAAGAGGCTAGAGACAGTCACTTGTCTGAGATGGTATAGGTTCTCCTGTTTGAGCCGGGGCTGGACTAGAAGACCTCCAAGGTCTCTTACAGCTCTATTCTATTCTATAAATTGGGAGATAAGGGAGAGAGAAAAATAGCTGCCATTGCTAATGGTAATTTGTCCTTGAGAAGCCTGAGCAGAAGAGAGCATATTATTTTCTGCCTTACCGATAGAGCTATGATGCACCGAGTTAGAACATAGAATATCTGTGAGAAAAAAATGAGACTGCAGAAGATATCAATGTCCAAGAGCTCTGGATTGTTGCCAGTGGATTCAAACATGAAATTGATTCAGAACTGTGCTCTGTTTTTATGAGGTTGGGTCTATGCCTCATAGGCACAAATTACAATCTCTGTGGACTCATGAGAAACAAATTAGAGAATGAGGTTTTTTTTTTAAGGCAGGCCCGCTTAGAAGTTCAGGTTAATGAGTTTGTAGAGTGCTGCTATAAATAAACCCATGCACAGTCTTATGAATCAATTATTCAGTTGCTGGGAAACAAAAGGAGATATGCATGCCTAGTTTCTGAATTGTTCTTCTCTGTTGGAGACTTGCTTCCAGATCCTTCCCACCAGTTTAATTTTGCTGCTCTAATAAGGTTGGTGCCTGGCTAGTCTTCTCACAGGGAGAAATGAAGATCAATCTGCTGTTTGGATTAAGAAGTGCTAAAACTAGAATTCCTTAATAAATGATATGGAAACTCTGGATATCATTAGAATGAGGATGTTAGTTATCTAGACTAATGTACTAAGTTGGGAGATGGAATACAGTCTTGTTTGTTTTTTCTCTCTTCTGTAGGGCTACAGCCATAGCACAGATGCCTAGAGATGCCTAAGTTTATAATCTGGTGTTGGTATAAATCCACAGTTATTAATGGAGGATTAAGGAATCTTTGTAATTAGAGATGCCTCTTCCCATGTTCATCTGGTTACAGCATTTCCAATACAAGTACAGCCTCATTATAGGGATGCATGCATGGTTAATCTCATGGTTGTATAATTGTATAGATCTGCCTTGAGATTGATGAAGAAGATTCAACTAATGTAAAATGTTGAAGAGTCCACTTCAACATTTTAGACCAGTTTACACTTGTTTTGAAGGAGTTGTGCTGGCTACTTGTGTGTTACTGAGACAGACAATTCTATTGACTTATAAAGCCATATATACAGTCATTCACATTTGATCATGAACCATCAAGTCATTGTTGACCTCTAGAGGCAACATTGATAGATTTGCTCCAGGGTGATTTTCCTTAACCTGGTCTTTCAGGTTCTCCAAAAGTGCACTCATCATCACTGTACCTAAAACCATCCACATTGCTGACAGCCGTCCTTTTATTCTCTTTCTTTCCATCTTTACAAGCATTAGAGTTAGATCTTTGCATAATGTGTCCAAAGTAGAATAATTTGAGCCTGGTAATTTGTGCCACAAGTGAGAACTCTGTGCTGCTTTGTTTGACAATCTGTTTGTTTGTTTTCTTGGCTATTCATGGTATATTCAAAAGCAATAATACTCTTTTCTATCCTGCTTCTTGAAAACCCAACTTTTGCTTCCATGGAGTGTCATTGGGAATACCAAGGCTTCCACGATTCCAAACATTGTAGGTATAGACACATCACAAATATCCTTTTTTGTGGAAACCGACTTCTCAGTAACATCACCAGTATGACTTCAATCAGAAAGACATTGCTTATTGAAATTTGTGTGCTCATGTAAAGCAAAGATATCACCCGAATGCTGTAGGAATGCCATAACCTTCTTGACATTGGTGTCCAGGTTATAGAATTCCACCAATACATTTAAGTGAGTCTTTTTCAGCATCCATCAAAGACCTGCCTGTTTACCTAGCTTATGGCTGAATTTATGCAGCAGCCAAAAAATATTTGGGAAAACACAGTAAGTGATATTGAGTAGAGTACTTGACCTTGTCCTAACAATGCAGCAGCTATATGAGACACCATTCTATACTTTATACAAGTTGCTTTCTTTCAACTATTTTGTCCAAGTACTGCCCAAAGCAATATGCAGCAGTAAAGTGTGTTTTATGATAAAAAATAAGAATGTGAGAAGATCAACAGTTCCAGATTAATTGATTACTTTGAAAATCAGGAAATAGATTTCAGGTTTCAGCTAAGGGTCCATCGGATACTTACTCTGATCTCTGTAAAACGGTGAAAACAGGGACTGTTCTCCCTACCCTCTAATGTGGGAATGGGTACAGACCTACATCATCTGCCTGAAATTTTGGGGAAAGATTCTGCTCTGTGATCCCCCTACTGCAGAATCTAAATAAACTGGGGAAGAGGAAATGAAGTGGCACTAATCACAGCCAAATTGTGAAATTCTCTGCTTGGCTAGAATAGTTTTCATGGAGTTGCTTCTGTTTCCTGATGGCAGCCAGAAAGGCATGGTATAAAGGATATGTATGTGTATGTGTACATGCTTTGCTGGTTTAAAACTGCCGTGAACACATATACACTTGTGTGTGCAAATGCATTCCCAATCACATACTTAGAGATAGTTGCATTGTAGAGTTGTTGTAAATTATTTTGGAATATTCAATATGCATTGGTTTCTTCTGCTTTATCTCTAATGTTACCATTTTTAAACTTTTTTTTTTTTGAAATAGAGAGTTCTAAGATGCTCTATAGAGAGTTCTAAAATGCTCTTGCCAAATGACTGCAGGCTAATGTGTCTCTAATGGTCTTCTGTGGTTTTTCAGACCTTGACTGTGATGATGGGAAAGGGGGAGGCAGGAGAAAATACTGCCTTCTTCTGTTTCAACTGACAAAGCAGACTACTGTGTTTTTTCCTGCAAATGTGATAGACCTTCAGGGTAAATCAGACAAAGAAATCCAAGCTATGTAGGTCAGTTCTGTTTTTATGGTAAACCAACCTTGCAAGAGTCTATGGTAATAGAATCTTGCAAGTCTGAACGCACTTTGTGACAAAGTTGCTGATCTCAATTTTGGTCATTATCTGTACTCATACTGCATTCTTGTCCTGGATCCAGGTTTCTCTTACTTGACCTTGGGAGTGGCTCTTCTTCCTTTTCCCCAAGGCCATTCCATCTGCCCTCTATGGGAATGGTTATACATATTATACAATTTTCTGTTTTATTTTCAATGAGTGATTAATGATAAACAGCTGATCCTGAAGAACTTTCCTATTAATCTGCTTTCGTTTTTTATTTTCGCCAGGTAAAGCCGGTAGGGAAAGGTTTTATTGTTAATTTCCTCTTATTGATTTCTGTTTCATGATGTGATTGCAAAGCAAAGGGGAAAAAAGAGAACAAATATTACAATGGTTAGAAAAAAAAAATCTGGAAATGCAGTAAGACAAAAAGCCTGAAGAAAAGCAATTTGTGAGTCTTCTTCATTAAGCCGTGATCAATAAAACCAGTAAACTGGACTGAACTTTATAATCTTAATAAACTTTTTTTTAAAAAAATAAACATTGGAAAGTAATAAATGAGAACTATTTTATGAAAGCACTAATGACTTATTCTCAAATTTTTAAATGTGCCTGCTAGCAACAAAGTTTGCATACTTAGACAAGCATATAATCTTAAAACCTAATGTGGATGTCCCAAATTTATTTCTTAGTTTTGATGTAATAACCTATGTTCACTGATCCAGTGTTTATACAAAGTAACCAATAAAATGGTAGCATAAAATGCAACTACACAGGTACATGCAATATGAGCATCAATGTAATTATGCAAGCAATGCATAGTATAGTATAATCTTATGGAATCATATCTTTCTGCCCTGTACAGATCACATAATGTGGGCTTCAAGGAAGGAAATATTCACATATAAATAGAAAATAATTTTTTTCTTCGTTATTTCTTATTTCTATAAATGTATAGCTTTTGCTTGTTAAACAAAGCACCAGTTCTAAAGAAATCTTCATGCAAAATTGTCACTTGTTTTTGATGTATCCACTGTTTGAATTCAATTTACAATACCTGAAGGATAATATGCATTTGCATTAAACATAGGAATTCCTAATTGCAAATAGATTGTAATTGTTCATAAAATGTTAAGAGAAGTTATTTGAGCAGTTTATTTAAACTGTTTTGGAGAGTGGACAGCTACTATAAATATTTGTTTACATTATGGGTTTTGTCAGTATATATCCTATAAAAATATTAAACTAGATTCAGTCCAAAGCAAATGGTTTCACTAACATTTCCTATGAAAAAAAACTGTAATATAACAGAATATATTGGAACGAAGAAGGATTCTAAATTTAATCAAATGTCATTGCACAGCTTAATTTCATTATTATAAAGGATGGAAACCATTAGGATGACTATGTGTTGGGAATTTGAACAATTTTTTTGTGCATGAATGTGGTTAATTTTGAATTTGCAAGATAGACCTCACTTTTCAAGAAGGTTCAGTCTCCTACAGTTAGAATAATTCCATATTCAATTATTTTTAAGCTTTATGCTTAAAGGTTTATCTTTGAATGCAATATTCAATAATAAACCTTTAAGCATAAAGCTTAAAAATAAAATTAAAAGGAGGTATTATAATGCAAACATAACATCAGTGCATTAAATTTCAGAAACAGTAACTAGTTCTAGATTAAATATTTATATATATAGAGGGGAGAACCATCCAAATTACAGTTTAATACATGAAATAATCAAATAGATCAGTATTTTTCATTCAAGGTATTAACACTGATCACATTACTAAAACAGAAATAATTATCTCAGTTTTTCTCCCCCCCCCCCCAATATTGTTCTGCTGACTTCAATAGACAAAAGAAAATGGGGAAAAAATTAGATGGCAACATGAAGACAATTGGAGTCAAATGAATATACTGCTGCCAAAGCTCTCAGATCTTAAAAAGGCTCAGACACAAATTACCCAAAGCTAAAAATATATTGCAGATAGAAAACTCAAAATGAGGCTTGTTGCACAGTGTTTAATTTAAAAAAAAACATAGAAAAGACTCAGCTGCTGTCATTAATAACATCTGCTACTCAGGTTGCCATTCTTGGGTGGATGATTTAAAGGAGACAAAATCTTATTTCTGAGTCTGGTGGTCTGTTTTTGAAAATGCTTCTTAAGTATGCAGGAAAATCATGACCCTAATTTTCCCTCTTCAGTTGTCCTACAGATACATTTTCAGCATTGCAGAGGTTTCAGATAGCACATGGAACACATACATCAAACAGAAAGCACTACTCAGCTAAATACGTTCACTCTGTGGTCAGGTTTCTTGCATGCCTTATATCAGCAAATAGAGTACAGCTGGGAATCTCCTGGGCCCCATGAAGGAAAACATATCTGCTGTCTATTGTGCATGAATATTTGAGCAATTCAGCCTCTGCACCTTAAAACCTTCTGAAAAGCAATCCCCCGCGGGAAGAGGAAAATAAAAATCTATATGGAATCACTGCAAGGTTTCATTTACTCTCCATGGGTTCAGGCAAAAGTGAGCAAAGAAAAATGTGGCTAGTGAAGAAATCAATTTGGTGTCCATTTATTATTTTTTTTAGATGGAGTTATTAGAGCTACAGAAACATGCAAATTAAATCTTGTCAATTTCATAACAGGATATTAATGCAGATTCTACCAAATTTGCTGAAGGGAAAAAAAAGCCAGCAATGTTTGTAAATTCTCTGTATCACTTCCAATATACAATCATTTGTCTAAGTTCTTTTGTAGTCTGGTTAAAAAAAAAAAGAGCAGTTCTTCTCCTGTCTGCACTATTGTTCCTTTTTTTTATCTTTTTAGGTCATGGAGAAAATCTATGTGGTTGTTAAAAGTCAGCAATGACTTGATGGCTCATAATTGATCAATGCTAGTTTTTGACATTAGACCTTATAGAGAGTTCATCTTTCAGGATCAGAAAGGTCTCTGGCCATTGCCCCATCTCTTGTCATCACTGAAGCCTTCTGAAATGAATTTATAAACTGAACAGAACACTGCTGTCTGTTAATTTTTCTTACTGCATAAATAAAACCAGTAATTGTATGTTCTAAGAAACTGAATACAATTGTTTCTATGGTTTCCCATCATGATGTAAAATCAGAGAGCAATACAACTGGGTAATGATATATTTGTATGTCAGCTGTAAAGCTCAACATAATCAATGGGGAGGAAGACAACTTAACTCAAAGGGCCCTTCAAAAGTGAAGCCTTTCTGTCCCTCCAAACCATCTACTTCTAGTATAAAATATACCTGATCCACCTTTCCTTCCTGGAACTTCACCAAGTACTCCAATATGGAATTGACTATAGCTAATATGCAGAAGACAAGCTCAAATTATATGTCTTCTATGACAGATCTGAAAGGTAACTCCCTCTTTCTCTTCAGTTGGAGAGAAACCATTGTGCAAACTAACAGGCTACACAGATTGCATCATACTGGTGTTGGAAGCACTGAGGCACTTCCTGGTTGAAAGGATTAGCCAGTAACATCACCATTGTCTGGGGATGCCCATTTGGGGGCTCCTTTCATGTCCCCAGCAGAAGCTGGAGTGAAGGATGGGAGCTTACCCTGCCCCATAGCAGCACTTGGGTCTCGGATACAGCTTGATAACTTCCTACCCCGGGTCCTAACCATGTGAAACAACATGCTCCTGGGCTACACAAATGAAGGAACTGGATTGTGCCTCCAGCAACAAGGGCACCTATTCTTCATATAATGCATTTAGGTCTCAAGATGATGGGAAAGACTTCTGCCTGAGTTTTTTTTTAAAGTAGATCATATCTGGCCAAATAATCTCATGTGGTATACAGATGTCTATGTTGTACAATCTGTACTTCTTGAAAAGTAGCAAACGTAGCTATCCAATATAATTATGAAGATTATTGAGCATCAACTGCAGGAAACCATCCTGTTTATAAGTCTGTTATAGGCTTTAAAACACATTGAAACATGAAGGATAGAGAATTTACCCTTATCTCCTCTTCCTCCTAGCCTTAAGAAGCCTTTCTTGATTTTTTTTTCTCTTACAAATTCCTGTAGAGAAATAATAATAATAATAATAATAATAACAACAACAACAACAACAACAATAATAATAAAGTTGGAAGGGACCTTCAAGTCCAACCCCCTGCTTAGGCAGGAACCCTACACCATTTTGGACAAATTGCTGTCCAGTCTCTTCTTAAAAACTTCCATTGTTGGAGCATTCACCGCTTCTGGAGGTAGGTTGTTCCACTGGTTAATTGTTCTAACTGTCAGGAAGTTTCTCCTTAGTTCTAGGTTGCTTCTCTCCTTGATCAGTTTCCATCCGTTGCTTCTTGTCCTGCCTTCAGGCGCCTTGGAGAATAGCTTGACTCCCTCTTCTTTGTGGCAGCCCCTGAGATATTGGAACGCTGCTATCATGTCCCCCCCCTCATCCTTCTCTTCATTAAACTAGACACACCCAATTCCAGCAACCGTTCCTTATATGTTTTAGCCTCCAGTTCCCCTAATACATCGCTTCTTTTCTAAGAAAGTCTCATGTTTTGTCTATTCATTAATGGCCAGTTTCTTTCGATGCATATAATTAAAAAGAGGGGGTTGGGAAGAAGTAAACATTTGGCTTCGGGCTGATTGGCTGATGGCCAGGTCATTATGAGAAAGAAAGATTGAGAAGAAATTCACCAGCTGGCCAATGAATGAGATATTCATTGATGTTGGCAACTCTGTGAGCCTGGCATTTTCTGAGGCTGACCCAGGGGTTCTGACCCAACTAATTTCAGTAAATGAACAAATTCTTAGCACAATAATTGCCAAGACCATTATTTTCAAAGGTGAAAAAAATGATCTTGCAAGTAAATAAACCATATTAGGATAACTGTGCACACTAATGCAATAAACTGTTTTCAATAACTTAATAGGTCACTCATACAGATCTTATAAGTATTGATTATAAGGAATATAATATAATATAATTTTCCTGGAAAGAGGAAAATACATGTGAAAAAGTTTTCAGCGGAATCAATCTGACGCACTTCTTTTAAAAGTAGCATTTTTAAAAAATCCTTCCAGTTTTTAGAAACTTGTGTTCTTCCCATAAACATGAGCTAGATTAAATTGAAGAATATTCTTTTTTTTTTGTTATACAGTTAAATTACTAACTTTTAAATATGTTAAGGAAAAATGGAAAATTAAATATATAAACTTGCAGATGAAATCTAAATTTCTAAATAGTCATCTATTTGGGGTGTTTATTCCAAACTGAATGAAGCAGCAATTTAAGTTATAAACACTTTGCAACCTTTGCATGCTCCTTCTGCTGCTCCTTTTTAAATGGATCAACCTCCAGTTATCTATGAAGCAAATTATGAGTACAGTTTCATGAGAAAAAGTCAACAATAGTTACCACATCTTAAATCTAGCTCATATTCATCTGTGGCTTTATTACATTCCATTTTTTCTGTTGAAAACTAGAATCATATGGTGTGATCCTAGGCTATTAGTCTCTCTTTGGATAAATATTTATTTCACATATTGTTTTTGATTTGGAAAACTCATTGATTTTTGTAGATACTTAATTCTTTTGAATTCTAAATATCTGTTCTAAAAATGAAGAGAAATTGTCATTTTGTCCTTTTAGGGTTGTAGAACAATTGATTTAGCAAAATTGATAGACTGCTATTTTCTTCCTAGGGTATGATGAACTGAAGAATTCAGATTGCCTTTAGCAACTGTTATTACTTCCAGAGCACTACTTTCAGGGCTGTTCAGAAATCTGGAGTATATATAATAGTTTACATGCTTACTTTTCTATTTTTAGTTACAATATCTGACTTAACTTTCTTGAAATATTTTTCAAATCACACAAGATTTTGGTAATCTCAACCCCGGATCCATGATTTTATATGATTTGGGTATAAGATGGAGGGAAGGAAAAGTGCAACCAGACTTGCATTATCCTGCTACTATAGCCTTGCTCAATAAATTTTAGTCTTCCTATGTAGTTGATTTTCAGATCTAGTCTACTTTGTAGGGCTGACATTTTGCAAGAATTCATGTAAGTAAATAAAAATGCACAAGATTTGGCAATCATGAACTTTTAACTATTTTTAATGATTTAATTATATCATTAATTATATGATCAAAATTACATGTAATTTTGAAGATTCAAAGAAGCTGTCTATGTTTTTTTTGCAACGACTTTGATTCCCGCAAAATGTATGTCTTATATATATCCTAAATATGATTATCTAAAAGTAATGAAATAAAAAAGAATGAAAGTAATCAATGGGTTACATGAAAGTTAGATGATTATATCAGACTGGTAGTTTGCAACCCATTTTCTTCCCTATAAATAAAAATATTCATATATACAAAGGAATTCTATACTCTTATAATTCACCCAGAGAGCAGAAGAACGTTGTAAGAATCTACTAGCTGGACTTCAGCTTTTCCTATCCCTTGCCACAGGCGATTCCAATTAAGACTCTTAAGAACTGATGTCCAAAATATCTGAATGGCACTAGGTTTCTGTCCTGGATTAATAGACCATCATTTAGACAATGAAAACTACCTTAAACTAATACAGATAGATTTAAGCAGAATCCAATTGTCCTGCAGTTTCACTGAAGGAAGGGAGTAAATGTAGCTTACATTGTCCATGGGCTGACATTGGAAAGAAAACAAATGTGCTAAGGAACTTATAATTAGAAATATGACTCATGATAGCCAGCTACATTTTCAGAGGCAATGATTTTCCCAAACCTGCAGTGCCTTCACTTTAGCTTCTGCCTTACTCATTTTCTTTTTTTATCCTTTAGGAGCAAGCTATGATATCAAGCTTATTATCAGACTGAGAGAAGAAAACAGAATGGATTCAGCTTCAGTCTTCATCCCTAGGCTCTCAGGAAGTAGGAGAACATAACATCTAAATTCCAATTTATTCCTAATCAAAGGACACCATTAACCTATTGTTTATTGTTTAGTTTATTGATTAGTCCATAGGCCATATCAAAATACAGAGTTCCAAAAACAAATTGCTAATAAATCCTATATAAAAACAGTTTAAAATGAAATTGGAGTAAAGTACAATAATTTGATATGTAGATAAGTAAAATAAGATAAAACTATGTTTCAGTATCACCCCTACAATCTACCCCAATCAATCCCACATATGCTGATCTCAGCCGAATCATTTTACTCAAGTACTGAGCTGTACTAAATGTTGTTTAATTTGGACTAAAGTTGATATAAAGGCAATATCAGACAGTCTCAAAACAGAGAATGCTGCTATTTGGGCTAGAACAATCCAATCATCTACTACCGACAGGCTGTCAGCTTCCAAAGCATTCTTTAATATCTGCAATATGCTGAAGAAATATTTAATAACTAAACCTCCTGCCAAAAGTTTTTGAGCGGGTAGATCTCGCTGATTTGATTTTGAATGCTGGTTGCTGAAAAAAAAATTGAAGGCAGCCATGAGACCCGTTCAGAAGAGTTCTGCCTATTAACCTAAATAAAAGAGAACATGGTATGATTTTCTTTCAAGCTGCAATTCAAATCCATATATTTTCCCATTATGGTCTCCTCCTCTGTGAACTGAAACTGAATCTAACTAACCTTATGAAGAGAATGACTTGGAAGAAACCAGATAAAAAGCAGAAGTTTTGGAAATAAGATTTTTTTTCCTTAAAAATATGCTAGATTTTGAGATGATAGACTGATATATAACCTTAAAAAATGCTGCATTTATGTCTGCTTCATATTGCTAGTGAAGAACAATCATGTCTGCTGGAAAAAAAACCCCAGGATGTCAGGTAGCCACTATTGAACATCAGTTGGAATTACAAAAATAATCTAATATTACTTCCTCCTTTTCAAATTCTTCAACTGATTTCTGTATAAAGTCAAGTCATGTTTCTTGTATTGTTTGAAGAAGCTTTGTGTTATGTATTCCTGCTAATATTCTCTCCAGAAATAATATGTAGTAAAGCATTTCATTCATTCATTCATTCACATTTCTACCTGCCCATCTTATCTAAATGACCCCAGTTGGTTAAACAAGGTCTTTAAAAAACTATGCATTACTACCAAAAGTAGGTCAAAAAGGCAGGCGTGTACACAATCACTAGAAGTCAAACCTGATTTAATTTTTTATTAATACAATCATGCAGTTATATTGATTCCATAACAAAGATCTATTTTATTATACAGTGGAATCACAATTTAATAGGGATTGGTGACAACACACTATATTCACTGGACCAAAATTCTACAGTGATTTGTCTCATTATTGGTGTGAATGGGTATATATGACATAAACTGCTTCATCTGCGCTATTATTCAACTGATACAAATAGCTGTAATGACAAATTTCATATTTAACAAACATTTAAGATACCATTGTTCCCAGTTAGTCTGTTAAAAAGAAGATGGAATGTACTATAAATATTTCAACCATTATAGGCCTCCCCATGTTGAAGAGATGATGTAATATGGATTCTTCTTCACCTAAAGTCATTTATAAACTTTTGAAAGTCATGTGTAACTGGAAGAAGAGCAAATGATATCATGTACATTAAGATATCATTGTGCAATATATGAGCATTTTACATATATAATTTATGTCACTTTGTCACTGTGGCTTCTACCTGGACCCTATGCTGATCAAATGGTGCTTTTCATATAATAAATGTAAATAATTCCATTGTCAAGCAAATATTTTATGTCAGATAACAGTACATTTAAATCATGTATAAACTTATACATTGGGGTGTTGTGTGCATATGTTAAAGAGCAACAACCTATTTTTGGATAAGTCCAGCTGCTTGACATCATTAGTTATGAACTAAGATACAATTAAAAACTGTTGTATCATTTGAGGGGATACTTTTGTCCAAAAGAATTAACTGACAAACCCAAGAGCCCTTATTATACTAATTCATATTATGCTAACTGACGAACACCTGGAGTCACAGTGAACTTCCAAAATGTGCATTTATTAACATTTTTGTTCTTTCCGAGAATTGAGCATACATTTTATGCAGATAAACCATGATTGTAATAGAGGATGGCCAGTTGACCTGAATAGTGCAGTAGTCTTTTTTTGCCTCCAGGAAATAAAGAGCAACTTGGAGAAATTTTGGTTTGGAAATTGGTAACTTCTTCCAGCATGCTATTCTGATCAAAATGTCATTCCTCATGAGACATGCTATCACCAAATAATGTGTATGTATTATTCAGGGCAATGCTTTCTATTCACAATATGCAACTAACAATATAAAGCTTCGGCATGGCACTAAGGAATGGAATATTTAGACCAGAAGCAACATTTCTAAGAGGAATAGTGACTATAAGTTTTTAATTTGATTACATTTCAAAAACCTCCATGATCAGCAGCATGTTTCAATTGTGCATCAGAATTTAGTTGTCATGTATGCCCTTCTTTTAATAGGAGAACCAGGATTTGATTTCAAAAGAGAAACTCAAGAAGCATAATACATTTGTGCAGGTTATTGGTCTTGGCATGCAGGTTAGTCGCAGACATCTTAGGTTTTCAACATGGGAAACCACTTCTGCAGCCCATAATCCCCCCCTTCCCTTTTAGCAGATGCCAGCACTCTACTTGAACCATTGGTTTTGGTTTCCTGTCATTTTGAGATTCAGAAAATAGTAAACATTATTCTGATCTTGAGGTAGGCTGAACACTGGTGGTTTTAAAGCTATGAATAACTACAAACTCCTCCTCCACCACACTCCAGCCCAGCCCTTGTGCAGATCCATTATTACTTTGTCCATTGCTGTCCTTAAACGCCCTCAAAACATTAATTGCAACCACCAAAAGGAAGCCATCTACTTCCAATATACAGAGTATATCTATAACCTGGACCCTCCAGAAATGTTTTGCTTCATCTCCTAGAAAGCAGAGGTGATATGCCTATACAAGTAAGAATTCTAGGAGATGATCCAACACATCTAGAGAGCACCAAGTTAGACAAGCACAGGAAGCAAGCAATGAGGAAAATCTGCCTTTGCCTGAAAACAAACTCACACTATGTCAGTACAAAGACAAGCTAGCATCATGCATGTGTCAGAACGATAAAATTTGCCTACGCAAAGTAATACTAGAATGGATGGAAACCAGATTCTTCCTCTCTTCCTTGAACTTTAGAAAGTTCTTTACAAAGAAATTACATTTCCATGCTGTATTTTATATTACCAAGTCAGCAATGAACAACTTCTATATTCTCAGTGGTCTGCTAATATGTATTATGTTGCACAGATTGACTCAATATGAATACCTCATTGTATTATGTCTCTAACCTCAGACATAATTGTAGCATTAGGTACAAATCCAAAGAGAATGCCAGCTTACCTCATTCATTTAAACATCAACAAACTAAGCCCTATCCATCACTTTTCTTTTTTTTGAGTATTTTTTAAGGTTGATATCACTCCCTGCAGGAAAGCGCTGGTATTTAGAGGCAGATACACAATCTTCACAATTGGATGGAAATTGTCCAAGGAAAAAGGATGACCCAGAATATTATCCCAAACAATAAGAAACTTGAAATTCAACTCAATTCCAGGATGAGATGGTGGAAGAAGTAGTCTTCAGAGATGAGAAGGGTGACACAAGCTTTCTTGTTAGGCTTCCATACAACAGGAAGTGAGCTCTTTGAGAAGTTCTTGAGAGCTTGTAGGTTCTCGGAGTAGTAGACCAGCAGTGGTTTTAGGCTCAGGTCATCAGAAGCATTGCCATCTAGCAGCACAATTAGTCTATTCTTTGCAGTTCTGAAGCCTGGCATTATCTTCTCCTCCTAGCTGATATAGGTTCGGTCTGACATGTTATTCCAATAAAGCCCCATTTCATCTGAATATTTGTGGAGCAAATAAGCACCTTCCTCGATGATCTACTTGAAGGTATCAGGAACTCCCTGGCTGCATCCATATCTGCCTTTGCTGCCTTGCCACTCACTTTCACGTTATGGAAATTTGTATGTGCCTTAAAATGCAGGAATCACCCATGACTTGCAACAAATGTGTCTTTAGCAGCACCTTACCAGCCTTCTGCTGCAGGTCATGGAATTGGCTCTTAGTTTTCTTCTTGATCAGCATTAGGCTAAGTGGCACACACCACTGATTCAATCCATAAGCTGAGCACCATCTCCATATTTTCCATCGCTTTTCTTCTCCTCTTGCTTATTACTGTGAATTGCATAAGTACTGAATTTTTAATGTATTCCATGATCTACTCTTTGTTCTTAATGATCCACCAATAATGGAACAATTCATGTCATTAGAACGTGTGACATTCACCGTCTTTCCCCCTCTCTATTTTATTCAATATCTCCTTCGTTTGCACTGCGATGGATTGGTGCTTCTTCATGCCACCCCCTTCTTCATTATCACTCTTGTACTTAATTGCAAACATTTGCAGTTGCTACACACCACACACAACTAAACAGTATAACACCAAACAGTATGTGAGTGGATATGTGAATGGTATAAGAGCTGAAGTTGGGGGAAGGCAGGAGAAGATAGGAAAGAGTCAATTTTCAGCATGCCACGCCGGAAATTAACTTTCCCACCTTCTTCCAACTTCCAGAACCTCTTGACAGACTTGAACACTGGGCTGTATCTAACAAAATGAAATTCAATGTAGAGAAAAGAAAAGGTTTTAGATTTAGGCAAGAAAAAACAAATGTACAGGTACAGATTAGGTGAAACCTGGCTCAATAGCAGTAGCTGTGAGAGGGATCTTGGAGTCCTAGTGGACAATCACTTAAATAGGAGCCAGCAGTGTGCGACAGCAGCCAAAAAAGCCAATGCAATCCTAGGTTGCATTAACAGAAGGATACAATCAAGATCACCTGAAGTATTAATACCACTTTAAAAAACTTTAGTAAGACCACATTTACTAAGTGCATTGGGCTGGAGGCTAAAATGTATGAAGAGCGGTTGCAGGAATTCGGTATGTCTAGTCTAGTGAAAAGGACTAGGGATGACATGATAGCAGTGTTCCAATATTTGAGATGCTGCCAGAAAGAAGAGGGGGCCAACCTTTTTTCTAAAGCACCAGAAGGCAAGACAAGAAACTAATCAAGGAGAAAAGCAACCTAGAACTAAGGAGAAATTTCCTAATAGTGAGAACAAATAACCAGTGGAATGGGTTGCCTTCAGAAGTTCTGGGTGCTCCATCACTGGAGGATTTTAAGAAGAAACTGGACAGTCACTTATCTAGAATGGTACAGGGTCTCTCGCTTGAACAGGGGGTTAGAAGACCTCCAAGGTCCCTCCCAATGCTATTATTCTGTTAACCTTCCAGGTTGGAGTTGCAGACAAGTTTGTTTTGGCAAAAGGTCGCAATTTGAAAGTTCCTAAGTACAGTAATGTCTATATATCCAGAATATTAAAAAAATTACTGATAAATGTGAATCTTAGCCTATCAGTATTTAATCTATTTATTTATTTATTTATTATTTAAATTTATATACCGCCCTATCTCCCTTACGGGACTCAGGGCGGTGAACAGGCAATAATAAAAATCACAATAAATATTGAATAAAAAGCCTGCTCTAAAATACCTCATATAAAACCCCTAGCAAAGCCCAATCAAAACTACGCCAGGCCGGCCGCATGGAATAGACGGGTTTTCAATCTAGCACATGTACAGAGGCTAACCAAATCCTTATTTGACTCCATAAAAACAGGGCACTGAAGATAATAATCTCTTTGTTGTTCTCCAGCTGATTGTATTCAACAAAGCAGTTTTCTTGGATCTGAAAGCTGTGTATAGCTATTTCAATCTATGATATATAGATACTCTGGATTTAAATAGCAACTTAAATCATCATCAGAACTCTCCATTTCTACATGAAATATTTAAAATAATGGCATTAAAATCCATTAAGGGGGTCTAAAAACTTGGATTAGATATAAACAACTAAAAGATGGACAATACATACTGTAGTATGAAAAGTTCCACAATAGCATTGCATTATTTCACATTCAAATGTGGTTGCTGAGTCATTGGCATTTTCCTGCCAACACTGCAGAATCTTAACTGCTGCAGCTATAGGTCCTTTGCTGCAGTACAGTTGCCTGCATAAGTAAGCCCCAATTATTTGTTCAGGTTTATGCAGACTTTCCCGTGGCTCTTTCTAATCTGATTCTTTATAGTTTTGCCCAATAACACCTGCTGTTGATTACTTTGGGAGGTGATTCCAATTAAACAACCTAAACTAACAAGCAGCCCTAGTCATTCAGAATCAAAGTTATTGCAAACTCCCAAAAAAAGATTATTGGTCCCTTTGGTTTTATGCTAAAACCCACAAAATTGCACTGTACTTGGCTGCAGTTCTTGGTAGGGGTTCAAGATAGTGATTCAACACAGGTTTTTTCCACCATACTGGCCATACACGCTAATTCAAACCAGTCTTAAAGGAGCAACTCATCAGATGAATGTGGCAATGGAACACTATGCTTTGGGGTGGCGGTGAGAAATCTATCAAAATGGCATGAAAGATTAGGAAAGAGGAAAACTAATTTTTCTTTTTTAAATTCTGGAGTAAGCAATTCAAACTTTCTGTGACTGCACTGACTGCACTAAACCATGGTTTATAAACCACGATAATTAGCTTGAGAAAGACTGTTACACCCAACTAAATAAATCGCAATTGATTCCATCCCCTTATGTTTGCAGCAGCACTGGGATGGCTAATATTTTAGCATTAAACTCTTACACTTTGCTAGCTGTCCTGATGGTGGAATTTTGGCATACATCTTTTATTCCACAATTTTTACCTCTCAAAATGCTGCTATGCAACTACCGGTATTAAATAAAACTGGAGTTCCAAAACATGAGCTATTGGTTGGCTTTCCAAACAATCAGTCAAAGTAGATGACTCAGGCTATAAAACCTATCTACATAAGGGTGCAGATAAAGAAGCAACCAAACTATCATTGTATAATCATAGTTCTTACTGCTAAAATGTCAAACAACAAGACTGGGCTTGAGATACCCAAGTGGGTATATATGCTGCATTTAATTTAATCAATCAGCTCCTTACTGGGGTTTACACCTGAAATTTAATTTTAAACAGCATTCTTGCCCCTGGTATTGTTACTATTATCTGGGATTTGTATATGTACAACTACTTGAAGTATCTGCTCCCTAAGAGAAGAATAAGTACAGCGATTCATGTTTTAGCACTCTTTATAAACATAGTTCAAAAACTTATAATCTACTATGTATGCTATCAAGGTTACCTTTGATCAATGCATTAAGGATTACTTAAAACATTAATTGATCTGCGGCATTAAGTAGACCCTAATGCAGCTTGTATGGTTTTGGATGGAGTCACTGAAGCAGTAGGCATGAGCTTAAATGGACTCCAGAAGATGGTAGAGGACAGGAAGACCTGGAGGAACGTTGTCCATGGAGTCGCAATGGGTTGGACACGACTTCGTAACTAACAACAACAAAATGATTCAAATCTCTTGTGGTTTCAAAAACATGCTTTATTGGCTAGGAGGTTAGTAAACTCTGCAAACTATGATTTATTCCACAAACCAGGGTTTTACACAGTGTGTGGATCCATTCATTTCATGATTTCTAGGTTTCATAAACAGTTGTCATATCATGTTCTAGCAAGACTGATGATGGCTGGATACAGATTTTATTTTAAGGATGCTCAGCCACCATCTACATATTATTGGTGTTGTTATCTCCAAACCGCCAATGAAAAATAAAAACAGATGCTCAAACCAGTTATCATAAATATCCTTCTTTCTTGCAAAACAGCTCATTCACAATTGATACGTCACAGGAGGAAACAGATGGACAAGAACTGATACAGGTACCAGTTTTTACCGTTTAGAAATTCTGCATAGGAAATTGTGACACTTTCAGTCTAGTCCACTAAGATGGTGGCTGAGCTAAAAGAGAAGTGGCTCATTCATTCCTGATTGGGGAAGTTACTCTGAATAACTTGGCTAGAGCTACTAAACACTTAGTATTTCCTTGCCTAAACAGAAAACAAAGCATAAGCGATGCAGCCATTTTCTAGGCCTATTTTATTTCCTTACCATTGGAACAGAAGATTAGGTAATAATCTTTTTATAAAGCAGAAGCTCTAAAACTTCATTTATTCAAGGGAAGCATGAAATGCATGGTGACTTGTACTCCTAATAAATCTCACTGCAGTTTACAGGAATGTTTCTGACTTGAAAAAAAATCCACCTTAGAAAATACAATTCATTTCATTAAATTCCCTTGTGTATATTTGTATTAAGAAAGGTCATTATATCAATTGTGAAGAAACTATTTTATTGGAAGAAGTTTGAGGTGTAACAATATAAACCTTTCCTAATTAAAAAAGCTAGGCTCTAGCTAATCGTTTTTGTCAAAATAATGCCAAATAAAATGTTATAATTTTTAATTGGTTTGGAAACAAATGTTAAACATATTACAGACTTTTGACACTTTCATATTAAGGGATTCAATTACTTTAATGCCACTTTCACCTCTGCTTCTTTTGATAATTTAGCATTCTTTACATTCTATTATTCCAGATTATAAATAAAAGATACAGCTTTTTATTATAGTATATAAATGAGTTTTAAGAAATCTTTACCTAAGGAATGTTTCAATTTTCCTTTTGGAAATGCTAGGTACTATTTGAGATTTTAAATTATGAGGGCCCAAAGTTTTTTTAGATATAACTGACTAAATATGTCTATGGAGATTCTCAATCATCCAGGTCATAGTTGTCTCAAAGGTCTTTTTCAGGAGGCAACTGGACTTTCTTGTTTTTTTTTTTGAAGACATTTCGCTCAGAGCTGAAGAAGCTTCTTGGATGAGAAGCGAAATGTCTTCAAAGAAAAAAACAAAGTCCAGTTGCCTCCTGAAAAAACACCTTTGGGACAACTGACTAGATACGTATTGCCAGTAAGTCCAATATATGCTTAGAAATAATGCTAAAAGTAGGTAATCAAATATTATTAAGTAACATGACAAGGTACAATAACTGATCAACTATTTGGTTTGTTTGTAGTCTTAATTCTTGTATGTATTACAATATAAAATGACATGACATTTTATTTATTCTTCCATTTCTTTCCTTTTGTGTTTTGACTGTCTAGATTTTAAGTCTACGAGTAGTGAATGTCTTGATTTTATTTTTGTAAGACTCAAAATAGTGGAATAACAATACAGTAGAGCAGTGTTACTGGAGAATTCTGGGGGTTGAGGTCTACACACCTTAAAGTTGTCAAGATTGAGAAATCCTGAGTAGAGAAAGATCTAGAAACTCAGTTTCTCTTGTCATATGTTGAAATCAAAACATTAGGAAATAGGCAATTCATCATAACATTCTCACTTAGACCTAGGTTTTTAGGTCACCAAATATGTAAGGAAGTATAGCTCCAATATAAGGTTTGAGGGGTATATATGCTTTCAGATGGGCTCAGGCTTCAAATTTCTTGCATTTGTTTTCTTACATATGTACACTGCAGATCTGATAGAATTGAATGTAAATTCAAAGCTGCTCCTTTAAAAGCACATAGCAAGGGAAATCTTACTGAAAATAGTAACACTTCTGAGTAGACTTATGGCAACGGATTTTTGCATGCTATACTGCATTCTTAATTGATGTTTCTGAAAAAGCGCTCCCCAAGTGACATTATACTTGGCAGATTCTAAAAGTAAAAATAAAGAAGTGGCTTTAAACCTGTAGAGTTTAGTTAACACCGCACTGATAAGAAACGTCTCTCTTTTCTACTAGGGAGATGTAAATTTAGCTTTCAGGAGAATTTTGCTTTCCCGCACGTATGACAGGCAGTGCTCTGCATTTTCTGCAAGCCGAATGAATACAATGGGTGTGGAGATGGGATCCTTTAGCTATCTGGCCCAGCAAGAAACTCAATAGATACACTTTTGTCATTTAGAAAACAAAAGGCCGTACGAGATTAGGGCATTTGTGTACGTACCCTCCTTTGGTCAGGAGTCACTCAGTGGTGGAGGGAAAATGAGTAACTGGCAAACCGTATGGAGGCATATGTGTTTCTGTGTTTCTGTCTCTCGTGTGTGTGTGTGTGTGTGTGTGTGAAGCATGACACATCGGGGTCAGGATTCCTCCACGTTTCGCACCCAGGGAGCTGAGTGCTATAAACCATGCAGCTGTCGCAGGCCGACTGCAACGCCATCTGCCACTCCTTTCCTTCTCCCTCGCCACCTCCATTTGACCCTTTACTGCTCAGGCCCTCCATCGGCTCCCTCCCCTCCTGCAGAGGCTCTCCTTCCTCCTTCTTCTCTCTCCCCCGCCCGCCCTCCGCTGTCGGCGTCCCTCCCTCCGTCCTCTTAGGGCGGTCTCTCTTTTTCCCCATGTGCGGAACCGGCGGCGCGGCGCTGGGTGGAGGGAGGCGCGAGGCCTGTCTGATGCTGCGGCTAGCGGATTTTTAGCCTGCCTCCGGATAGGCGGGAGCCGCGGTGGCTTTCAACAGCCTGCCCGTCACGGAAAGGAGGCTCGGCCCGCGAAGAAGGCCGGCGAGGAAGCTTTGGAAGGGCATGTGAGTGAAGCTGAGTGGCGCGCGTGGGGTTCCGCCTTGGGGAGCCGCTTGAGACCCCGGCGCGATCCTGGCGTCCCAGGCTGGAGCTCGTCTCTAGCCCGCGAGGATGGCGCTGCGGCTGTCGGCTGAATGGAGGGGGGGGGGAAGGCTGCTGCAGTTTGGGAACGGCCGTTACCCGGTTACAATGGGAGCCGTGTTTCCTCGAGAGGATGTCCTGGGTCGGAAATGTGGCTTGCTTCATAGCCCTGGCCTCTCCGTCTCCTGCGGCAGGATTCCCAAACCGGGCGCCGCCTCTGGTTCCTCGGGTTAGCGACGTGACATAGGGTGACATTGGGTCTTATTGCCAAGCTTGGTATTGTAACCGTTGCTAATTTTGGGCTCTTCGGCGGTTTTAGAATTAAACTGTCCTAATACTGTCCGGGAATTACCGGACGGTAAGTGCACCTGGAAGAGGCACTTTGGGGCGGTGGGGGGGGGGGTTATATGTAGCTATCTGCATTGAACGTTTCCATCTTAAAGTGTAGATTCAAGCCCAAGCACACACCCAGTATAAATGTACTGGATTTTAGAGTGGCCCAGAAGGTCTTCCCATATCTCTGTATTTTGTTTCCCTTTAAAAGAAATGCTTAGTACGGTAGGGGTAAGGAATATATGTAGGTATATATCACATTTTAAATTCTGGTGTGAAAGGCCCACACCCACCTCTGCATTGTTACTCAGCTGACAGTGCTACTCCTGGCACTCTACCACTCCCCTCCTAATGATGCTTCTGCGGACTGGAGTAAATGCAAAACATTTGGAGAATAAGAGACAAGTGATCATCCTCATAGAGCAGAAAGGCCGCCCAAGAGGTTTGAGAGAAATTCCTCTAGCATTTGCAAAAAAACAAAGAAACTTGGAAATGAATGAGAAATAGTTGAAAGATGATGAAATTGTATAAAGGTACAAGATGATAATTAATCATACACAGTCATACAACAGGAGATTATTTTATGTATTTATATCCCATCTTTCCTAGGAGTGCTTAAGGTGATAAGCAATTTCCTCTTTTTCCCCTCAGCAACCTCTGAAAATAGATCTGTGCAGTGCAGAAGTGCACATGCAACTCTGGTAGCTGCTAAATTGTCTTGGGAAAAGATATGGCTGCTTTAAAGGGTTTCAGACAGGTACTGTGTCTGAACTCTGTGGCTCCAAAGAAGCTTCATGGAACAGAATCTGAACATGTACAACCTTGCTAGGAAGTATGGTCGATAGAAAAATAAATCTGGCCCAAAGTATAGGCTTCAAAGACTGAGGGTAAACTTATACTTGGTTCACTGTGCCACACTGGCTTTGAATTATGATGGCTTGCAGTTGAATTTCTCATGTAAATACCTATATTACAGTAGTCCTTCACTTAACAACCATTAGTTTAGTAGCTTTTCAAAACTGCAACAGAACTGAAAAAATTACACTTCCAACTGGTCCTCATATTAACTGTAGAACGGTTACAGCATCCACACAGTCACATGATCAAATTTCAGATGCTTGGCAATCACCGACAGTTGCAGCATCCTCTTGTGGTTGTCTTTTACCGCCTTCCCGCTGGCTTTTGACAAGCAAAGTCAATATGACAAGCATTATTCACTTAACAATTGCAGTGATTCACCTAACTGTGGTACAAAAGAGTCATAAAATCAGGCATGATTCACTTAACAACTATTGCTTAGCAATGGAAATTCTGGTCCCAATTGTTGTAAGTCAAGGCCTACCTATACAATTTACATACATACATATACATACATACATACATACATACATACATATGAGATATATATGTACACGTATGCCTACATACATATACATACATACATACATACATACATACATATGAGATATATATATACACGTATGCCTTGATGTTGCGAGTTTTGGGAACAATATAAATTTGAGGCAAATGTGCTGATAATCTCTGAAACAAACAAAAACACAGTATATAATGCTGATCTGTCTTGATTCCTGTCTTCTGTGGGTTGTGACATATAAATGTGAAATGTGTTCCATTCAAATATGGTAATGCTCCTCAAACTATTTTCTTAATAATCTAATCATTATTGGTTGGTATTCTTTTGCTGCTATTGCAGTAGTTTATTTTTCACCTCTTATTTTGCTTCCTTCTCATCACAATAAACATTGGGCTTTTCTTTATTATTATTTTGACTGACTGAAGATTTATGGTTACATTGTATACTTCTAAATACTGTAATTTCAACAGGTTGCCAATTTTAATAGCTTGCTGAGGTGTTTTAAGAAAAACACTTGGTTCCTTATCTTCTGCCATTGCTTTCTTACATTGTTTGGCAAGGAAATTAATGTTTTCCTTTCCCAGGCCACTTAAGACATTTCTGTGTTAGGTGGAGAACACAGGCATTTTATTTCTTTTCTTGTTAGTCTACTTGGTTATCTGCACATAATGCCTTATTACCTATAGCTGCAGGCAAACTATTACGTTCAATGCTTCCTTGCTAGCCCATATTGTTTAGGCTCTTTTAAAGAGCTAGGAAAAAGATCTTTTAGCTGTAGTTCAGTTTATAGAAAATTGAGGGGAAATAAATAGAATAAATAGAGTATCGTGTATAGATTTTGCAATATTTTATCTTTTTAATATTGTAAACTTTCCAGAGTTATCTTGTAGTAAGATGGGCAGTCAATAAATTTAATAAATAAATAAATAAGGAAATTGAGAATTTTGAATTTTAAAGCAGCCAGCACCATGATTATTTAGAATATATCCTTGGTGTGCTATATTTAAAATTATGAGATATGGCTGTTACGTTTGTGTGTGTGTGTATGTATATATATGTGTATACATACAGTATATAAACACACACACACACACACACACACACATCCTTGATAGCTGCAAAAATGCGAATCCCGGGCATATTTATTCAATAACACAACCTTCGATCTCCGGGAGAGGTATAAACCAGTTGTTTATTGCTAAAAAGATATTTAAAAACAATAAAAACAACTATTTACAATGTTAAAAGAAACAACTTAGCTTTCGCTGGTCCCCTGCCAGCGTCCTCAGAATGAATACACACACACACACACATACTATTTTTTTTAACCAAGGTACGTCAAATGGGCTAATGTACAGAAGGCATCCAAAATCAGGCACTCATGACTCTCAAGGGAGTGAAAGTAGGGAAAGTTGTGACTGCTTTAGTGCTACTGGCTGCTGCTGGGCTGCTGCTGCAGTGACATGATCTTCATTTTCAACATTCTGTGACAGTTTCCCAGCCAGTCTCTCAATTCCTTGTTCATTTCCCCCAGCAGCATCCACTTACCTGCCTGATGGGAAGGCAACGGGGAAGAAAGGGAGGGAGAGAGAGAGGGAGGGAGAGAGAGAGAGAAAGGAAGATTTCCAATACTCCTCACTAATTTCCCACAAGGAAACTTAACAGAAAGTCAAAGTTGCCCCACTCCACTGTTTTTTTGCCTACCACGGTCATTCTGTTTCTCTATTTAGGTAAGGAAATATCTCTGAAAAGACCAAATAGGCTATGGGTTGTCTAGTTGCTGTTTTAATTATTGTCCTAGTTCAGAAAGGATCGTGTAGAACTGAAGGATATACAAAATGGAAAAATAGGATTACAATAGATTTGGAATACTGTTCTTTCAAAGACAGTTAAAAGATGAAGAAAATATTTACAGTTATTGATAAGTTCTGAGAAAGATAACAAAAGTAAAAGCAATATCTGCAACAAAACTCAATAATTCCTCAGCGAGATATACCCATTTTATAAAACGATGTAATAAATGGAACATGGTCTCATTTAACATTTTGTCAATTCCTCTGGTCTCTCAAAGCTAAGAAAGCATATATGATAAATTTGTATTATCTCATAAACTTAAAGTTTAAATTAAGTTATAATTAACTTAGTTATCTCATAAAGTTAAAATGTGTGATTGAACGTAATTGATTTCAGAATAGATGAAAAAAAATACTTTTTTAAACATAGTTCATGCCTAAAATTTATAGTAATCGGAATTGAATACCGTATTAGTATCTATGGATATTAATATGAAAGAATTATGCATTGAGGGTTAAATAACAGAAACCTAATTTATGAACTTTGCGAAGACTTTGGGAAGCTTATAAATGTGATTTGTTCATAGTACTGTATTTGATGAGCCTTTAATCTGATAGTATTTATTTCTTATCAATTAAGGTCAGCCACAGTGACTGTTCTTCATGATTATGTGGGTTGCAGAACCTTTGAGGTACCTTATTCAACAAATGTGGGAGCCATAAAAGAGTTAATTTATCCTGAGACGGGTTTTCCAGTAGCTGAGCAGTGTCTGTTCTACCAGGGAAGAGAGGTAAGAAGTTCCAAAAGCCGCCTTCACACCTTCAGTCACATGTTTGCACTTTGGGCACTTGGCAACATGGTCACATTTATGTCTGTTTGCAGCATCATGTCACCTGTTTTATGATGGTTTTGCTGCATTTCCAGTTTTTGGGCAAAACGGACCATAGTGAACAATGGATTTGCTTAATAACTGTGGTGTTTCCACTTACAACTGCAGCTTTTGCTTAACAACCGCCATAAAAAACATAAAATGAGGTCAGTCAGGTGATCAACTCATTTTGTGATCATTACAACTTATGACTGGAATGGGGAGGCTCCATTAGGGTCATAACTTGAGGACTACCTGTATTTGTGAAACTGAATACAAGTAGTCCTCAACTTACAACTATTTGTCCAGTGACTGTTCAAAGTTACAATGGCACTGGAAAAAGCGACATGACTGTTTTTTTTTTTCATTTTCATTTCATTTAATTGAATTTTTACCCCGCCCTTCTCCTTACGGACTCAGGGCGGCTGACAGCCTGATAAAAAACAAATACAAAAATACCCCAATACTATCGTTAAAACATAATTAAAATGAAATATTAGATTTGGCCTTTGATTAATTTAAAATTGTTTTTTAAAAACCCCGCTAAAAAATTTCCCCTTAGGCCAGTCCTGCTAGNAGCCGGCACTGTCTGGCTGACGGCACCCTGAGGAGACCCACTCTGTGGGAGCGTACCGGCCGATGGGAGGTAATCTGAGGCAGAAGGCGGTCTCGGAGATATCCAGGTCCGATGCCATGGAGCGCTTTGAAGGTGATAACCAACACCTTGAAGCGCACCCGGAAAGCCACCGGCAGCCAGTGCAGCTCGCGCAGCAACGATGTTACATGGGAGCGACGAGTCCCTCCCAACACCGCCCGCGCGGCCGCATTCTGGACCAGCTGGAGCCTCCGAGTGCTCCTCAAGGGAAGCCCCATGTAGAGAGCATTACAGTAGTCACGCTTTAGACTGTTGGAGCATCCCCATAATCAAAATTCAGACTCTTGGCAACATATTTATGACAGTTGTAATGTCCAGGTCACGTGATTATTATATGTGTGTGTGTGTGTAGGTGTACGCAAATGGTATTTTTTTGAGAGCTGAATGCAATGAAATTTTATTTTAATGTATGTTGATTAGTTTACATTTAAAGTGACAATAAAGTTTGATTCTACCCTACCCTACCCTACCCTACCCTATCCTATCCTATCTTTTGTGACCTTCTGACAAGCAAAGTCAATGGGGAAGCCAGATTAATTTAACAGCCGTGTTACTAACTTAGCAACTGCTGTGATTCATTTAACTGTGTCAAGAAAGATCATAAAATGAGACAAAATTCATTTAACAACTGTCTTGCTTCTCAACAGAAATTTTGGCTCAATTATGATTATAAGTTGAATACTACCTGTATTGAACATTTCTATCTTATTAATGAACTACCTGTTACTTCACAATATATCAATAAAACTTTAGTACTTTTCTTATTAACATATAATGTTCTGTATCCCAATGATTTTTTGAGGTGGCACTTGATAACTGTAGACATTGTTTGATTGATATCATATAAAGTAATTAACTGTTGAAGCTTATTTAGGAATATATAACATTAAAAAAAGTGTTTTTTTCTTTTTCTTATAGTTGTTTGATTGTGTCAAGGTTGGGGAACTTCAGTCTTCTCAGAATCATGTATTTCTAAATCTTTTGTCCAAGGGGCTAAAAGGAGGAGGTATAGTAAATCATAATATGCTATCCAATGCAATCTAATGAAAAAATACAGTAGACAGTCTTGTGTATTATAAATGAAGTTTGTTTATTAGTAATTTGATGTAGAAATAAATCTCTTTCAAATTGTAGCAATAGCTTTATTCTGTTTCAGGAGTGTGTGTTAAATATTGATTTTCAAATATAACATATTATCAAAAAAATCTTTGCCACAACCAGTATTAAATTCTCAGGTGCCCACAAAAGTAATTGTCCTATATATGTTCATGAGATTGAATTTGTGTATCATATAAACCATAATTTACAAAGGTGATTTATAGTTCATTTTAGGATAGTAAATTAGTTTGAGGCCATAATTGGCTTACTTATTGCTGCTATAGTAAAGTTATACGAATATGGGCGCTTAGATTTTCCAGCTTGTTTTTATGCTTCAGCAAGATCTTTAACCAATCTAAAGAAGTATAAATGCAATTTCCATTTTTTTTAAAAAAAGCAATATAAGTCGTAACTTAACAAAATAAGCTACAGATATTTTATTCATCTTTAATATTGGTTGTTTGATGTTTTAAGATACCATGGATTTATAGGCTGTCGCTTTCTGTAATGAGTTCAGATGTTACTATGTACTATTTTTGTGCAGATTTCAAAATCAGATTTCTCTGGGGAGATGTTTGCACTGGCTTTGCTTTTTAAAATGTATCTGGGTTTGGTAGTTTTTTTTTTTAATTCCCACAATACATCTGATATAGCAGTGCCTCTGGAGCAATATGAAAAACTAAGGTGAGGCCTTTTATTTATTTGGCTTTGATTCAGGATGCTGTTCCTGTATTGTATCAGTGCTTGATTCTACTGACCCAGGAAGAGCTCATGAGAGCTAAGGAACATGTAGGGACCATCTAAGGATCTTGTTGAGCTTAAATGGACCCCAGAAGATGGCAGAGGACAGGAAGGCCTGGAGGAATGTTGTCCATGGGGTCGCGATGGGTTGGACACAACTTCGCAACTAACAACAACAAGGATCTTGTAGCTTTCTTGAGCATACATTTTCATGAGAGCTACAAGAACACTCATGTTGTTAAGGATCCTCATAATATGGAACTAGATTTGGGATTTAAAGTTTTATGTCTTTCTCACTGTGGTTTATACATTTTGTTTTAATTCTCTGGTTGTTATTACTATTGACTTGATTTTTAACCTGCCTATTTGCAGAACAGCTTCTGGTAAGTGCGATTAAACTGTTATAGGGATTCTTCCTGTAAACATTTGAAACCAATTCTGCAATGAAAAGTGTATTTTCCAATGTTTTCAATTGCAGGAGTAAACACCAGTTTTATTTCTTTGATTTAGGTCGCTTTGGACAAACCACTCCTCCGCTTGTTGATTTCCTTAAAGATATTTTAAGAAGGTACCCAGAAGGAGGGCAAATTCTTAAGGTAATTAAAAGAATTGTACTTATCTAATATTAAGTTGTTGTTTTGTTAGTTATGTAATGTTGTTTGTCAGTTCACCCTTTCTACTGTTTCCAAGAAATTGTAATGAAATGAGCATAGACTAAAGGATGTTAGGTTTAGAATTCTAGATGGTAGTTAAAAAAATTAGCAACAATGCTAAAAGAAACGGGGAACGTGAGACTTATTCCTGTCTTTTCCATCTTGATAAATCATGGTATGTTGTGATAGCAGAGCAAATTCACTAACTGCCCACAAGCAGACCCCGAATGAAACTGTGTATCCCAGATAGATTTATAAATATATTTTCCCCACAGAAATAGCTATTTGCAGATCTAAAATTTGGTAGTAAGATTTCTTTAACAGAATTTCAAGAATCATAACTTACTGATTTGTCATGTGAAGGATATTGTTTCATTTGAATATTTAATTTAAATATAGAAGCAGAATTATGAAGGAAAAGTATAAACAGCCTTTTTCCACACCTAAATATTTCGATAAGAAGCAGAAGAATTTGAAGTGCTGATAAGAAAATATTTGATCCAATTTATGGCAAAGAGAGAAGAAAAAGACAGTGTCAGCACTGACCTTCCATAAGGTTTTCCCTTATCTAAGGATTTATATAAAGTTGTGGTTAATTAACAGATTAATATCCTTAAACTGATTCTTACTGAATAGCCAACACTTGTTATTTGTCATCCTAAAGGGCAGGATACAGCTCAGTTTAAATTATAGGAAAGCAAATTCCAGTTTGAAATTGTAGAATATTTTCTAGCAATAAGATCAGTTTAGTAGCAGAACCAATTATCCAGAGTGACCAAAGTATCTGTCCAAACCTATTTTGCTTTGGCAGCAATCTTGGTTGAAAAGGTTTTTGTTCATGTATGTGTATCTTCAGAGGATGAAGGGAAAGCCCTCACGTATATAGACCAGTGTTTTTTTTAACTTGGTAACTTTAAGATGTGTGGATTCCCAGAATTCCCCAGCCAGTTGGCTTGTTGCCAAGTTTGAAAGAAGATGGGGGTTTTTTTGGGGGGGGGAGGAAGGATGTTCCGTGGTTGCTTTTTAAAGCACCCCTCTAAATATTTCGCTTAGTCCTAATGGATAAATATATGTTGTGGTTATTTTAATTCAGATTATGGAGTATGGAGTTTGATTCAGCAACCTAACTGACCTTTCAATTTTATAATTCTTCTGTCATTCATGATTGTGTGCCTGAATATTCTTGCTTTCTTTTTCCTGTGCATTCCCTTCCCTTTTATAACTTTTAGATTACAAGAATGAGATGAAGGACTAACTTTTTAAAATTTACAAACTGCTTTGCATTTCCAACTGCAAACAAAAAAAGTTAATCCCCCAATCTTTAATCTGAGCTGAAGTATTTTTCCAAGTGTGTCATCACCACCTTTGACAAGAGATACCTATTTATAATTTTAATACAATTTTAGTGTAACTGTGTTTTGCAACATTCCTTCTTCACCTTTGTCCCTGTGTCACAACTGTCCCTAATTCTAATCAACTGAGCTTTGGGTTAATATGAATTAGAATACTTTAATATTTGTTCCATTCTATTTCTAGGAATTAATTCAGAATGCAGAAGATGCTGGGGCCACAGAAGTTAGGTTTCTCTATGATGAAACTCAATATGGAACAGAGAGCCTCTGGTCTAAAGACATGGCTCAGTACCAGGGTAAGATATTTTTTTGAGCTTTATTTTCATGTCTGAATTACAGTTTTCTTGCAACATCATAGCAAACTGTAAAATTCCATGTGTGCCCATATAAAGATAGTAAGAAAAGTTCCCTGAGGATGGGTTCTGGCACAAGTCCAAAAACTCGGAAGACAAAACCTCTGGTTCCGGTGACCAACCCAGATTGGATCCTGCAGCTTTATCCTGGGACATGTATAATCGCCTTCATTCGTGAAAGATAGTAATATTGAAACAGAAGCTCATATACAATTGCATTATAATTCCCTTTGAGATGTACGTAAAAAGAGTTAGTTATATTTCTTCTAACCCCATTTCTGGTCTGATGGAAGAATCTTATGTTGGGTTTTTACTAGCAGGCAGGAGCCCAAAGTAACTCTTGCCATTGCAGAATTTACTTTCACAGCTTGTAAAATTTGTATGCTGTTATTGTACTGGTAAGATAACAGTTTTGAGTTTATATTGCTTTTTCACCTCTAGGTCCTGCACTTTATGTTTACAACAATGCTGTTTTCACTCCTGAGGACTGGCATGGCATTCAAGAGATAGCAAGGAGCAGAAAGAAAGATGATCCGCTCAAAGTGGGGAGATTTGGAATTGGTTTTAATTCAGTTTACCACATTACTGGTATTTGCAATTATGTTTTTGAATACTTTAGAGTTAACATTAAGGCATATTATCTCTGTATGCACTGGGATTTGCTCTGTTTTTAAAAAAAATTAGTTTGTTTTTACATGAATTTAATAGGAAAAAGATGTCCATCAGAAGATCTCTTTGAAATAGAATGAGATTGCAAGATGTCTAGACCATTGGAAGACCTGAGAGACCAGATTAGGAATAGATCTTCATGAAGAAAAGCTATCTGTATGATTGCTAATTGTGGCACATAATTTAAAAAAGGGAGAGCGGGATATGGGTTCTGAATTGTTTTGTTATTTGTATGGTTCTTAATAGTGTTAGAGCCAGTCTGGTCTACTGGTTAAGGCAACATGCTAGAAAGCAAGAGACTAAGAATTCAAGTCCTGCCTTACCTATCACAGCCAGCTTGGTGACCGTGGGCCAGTCACCTGCTCAGTCCAATTCACCTCATAGGGCGGTTTTTTTGGGGGGGGAAATAGAAAGTGGGGAAGGTGTGTTGGATAAGGAAGGAAGGAAGAAAAGAAAAGAAAGAAAAGTCTTCAAAATGTTTATTTTTGTACTTAATGCAGACATCAAAGTACATATTTCTGCTTTTATCTTGTAGATGTTCCTAGTATATTCAGTGGTGACCAAATTGGAATGTTGGATCCTCATCAAAAACTTTTTGGACCTTCTGAGTCAGGCCAGTGTTGGAACTTGAAAGATGACATCAAAGAAATCAGTGAACTAACAGACCAATTTACACCATTTATTGGTGTGTTTGGAAGCACAAAAGAAACCTTCAAAAATGGGCACTTCCCCGGCACATTCTTTCGTTTCCCTCTTCGCCAGCAGCCTTCCCAACTGAGTAGCAATCTATACAATAAGGATAAAGTTCTAGAATTGTTTGATTCATTCAGAGCGGATGCTGACACAATTCTTTTATTCCTTAAAAGCGTGCAAGATGTCTCCTTACATGTTAGAGAAATTGATGGAACTGAGCGGCTTATTTTTAGAGTTACAGCGAGTGAAAACAAGGCTTTGAAGCATGAAAGACCCAACTCTATCAAAATTTTGGGAAGTGCAATAAACCAGTATTGTAAAGGCATTCCAAGTAATAGTATAACATGTGTGACATACCATATAAACATTGTTTTAGAAGATGAGAGCATTAAAGATGCACAAAAGACATCTTGGTTGGTATGTAATAGTGTCGGAGGACGAGGAATATGTAATGAATTGGACTGCTTGGCTGATGACTTGAAATATATTCCAACTATCGGTATAGCCATGTCTTTATCAAGCAGTGGAGAAGAAAAAGGAGCTGAGGCCCAGTTATCAGGAAGTGCATTTTGTTTTCTTCCATTGCCTCCTGGTGAGGAAAGTAAGACTGGCTTGCCAGTTCACGTTAGTGGGTTTTTTGGCCTTACAGACAACAGAAGAAGTATAAAATGGCGAGAACTTGATCAGTGGCGAGATCCAGCAGCCTTGTGGAATGAACTTCTTGTAGCCAATGTGGTCCCTGAAGCCTATGCAACTTTGATATTGGAAGCCATTAAGCAAATGGAAACAGAAACAAATTCAGATTTTCCTTTGTCAGCTGAGCTAATTTACAGGTTGTGGCCACAAAAAAATACAACAAAAGTTCATTGGCAGCCAATTATAGAACCTCTTCTGAAAAAGTTATTCAAGCACAATGTTATTTATTCCATCAGTGGCAATTGGGTAAAGGTGGAAGAGGTGTATTTTTCAGAAATGGATGAGAGCTTGGAATCTACCCAAGCTGTGTTAAACTATCTTCAGGACTCAGGAAAAGAGGTTGCTAAAGTGCCAGACAATATTGCTAATGCAGTCAATCTTATGATTTCGGGTATAAAACCTATCAAGAAAGTGACTCCGGGGACAGTACGACACGTGCTAAGAAAATCTGGGCATAAAGGATCTGCTAATGAAAAACTTTGCATTCTAGAGTTTGTGCTTGGCGACGGAAATTATGGTGAACTTATTGGATTGGAGCTTCTACCATTACAAAATGGGGATTTTATTTCATTCTCTTCATCAGCATCAGCTCAGGATGCAGTTTATATCACTTCAGAAACTTATCCAAGGTATAACCTGTTTTATAAACTCTGTTAATGAGAGTTTCATTGAAATACTGATAGTACTACAGGCAGTCCTGAGCCCAAAATTTCTATTGCTAATTGAGACCGTTTTTAAGTGAATTTTGCCTCATTTAATGACCTTTCATGCCATAGTTGTTAAGTGAATCACTGCAATTGTTAAGTTAGTGATAGAGTTAAGTGAATCTGGCTTCCCCATTGGCTTTGCTTGTCGGAAGGTCGCAAAAGGTGATCACATGATCCCAGGACACTGCAACCATCATAACTATGAGTCAATTGCTATTCATCTGAATTTTGATCATATGACCATGGGGATGCTGAAACAGTCGTGTGAAAAATAATCATAAGTCATTTTTATCAGTGCAGTTGTAACTTAGAATGGTCACTAAATGAATTGTAAGTTGAGGACTACCTATATTTAATTATAACGTTTAATAGTTCAATCTGCCTTTAGCAGCATAATTTGATTTTGCAGACTGAGGAGAAAGCCTGCCAGATGCCTTCAAGAGGCCCACCAGCCCCAAGTGTTACTTGTACCTGCAGTAGAGAGGAGATTGATTTTTATAAGAGCTTTGGCTTAGATGGAAGTAGTAAGTCCCATCTTGCTACACACAAGTTATTATTTTAATTAGCTCCCGGAATATTTTTTACATAATAAAAACAAATTTATTTTTTCGTAGTATCTACTCCCTATGTTTTTCATCATTTGATAAATGGTGTAATTCTGTACCAAGAAATCACAAATTAGAACTTTGTATGAAGCTATTGGATGGAATGTAATCCTGTCGTCTTTGAACTACAGGCCAGGTTGTGACTTATATTAGTGCATTTAGAACCATCTTTGGCTGATCTTGAAAAAGGTATGTAGGGTAAGGGCTAGTTGGTATTTTTATGGGAGCCCATCGGGTCCTTCCCAAATATTTAGGTGGTACTGGGAAATTGAAAAAAAAATCAAGAAGAAAATAGCGGTAAACGATATCCATATTTTCTATAGAAATATACTTAGAAATGGAGTTAACTAGAAGAAGAAGTTTAAGGAGGCTGAAAAGTATCCGGTTCATTGAGAGAATTCATTGACAGATTTTGTGAAAAGGAACAAAAGCTTTTATTCACTCAGATTCTATGGAAAAAAATCCCTATATTATTACATGAATAATATAAAATATCAAGATGATCAATATTCTGTTTTTAATGACTTACTAGGTCCCTCTTCCCAGGTCTTGAAGGAAGATTACTTGCTGATAACCTGAAGCCTCAAATGTTAGCTGCTTTAAAAGAAGCTTCGAAAAGTAGAGGTAAATATATGTTTATCTTGTAGATTAAATAAAAGAAAACCTGCAATGAACTGAAGCACAAGTAGTGTCAAGTAATTAGGTTACAGAGAATGGTGCATAAAACTCACAAAGGAATGTAATTAAAAGGAAGTCGCTTTATGTAGCCATATCACTTGATAATCAACTGTTCTAGTTCATGATAGCAGTATAATTGGCTTAAAATGAAATGAGAAACATGCTCTGTAAAAATGAAACCAACTTGAGAGAGAGGGTGACAGAAATCATAAAATGAATTGATTAATCGCAAAGCAATATAAAGTGCAATTGAAGAAAAAGAAAGTCAGGTTATATAATCTATTTAAATTACCTATTTAGATTTATAGTTCTGATGGTCCCTTAACAAAAGTGCTGATTGTTTTCTTGATACAGAAATTGAAAGACTCTGATTATTAGCATTGTTTGGACACTTACCGTATTTGTTCTGGTTCATACAATTTCATATATTGCAGGAACAAGGAATCCCCAAATACATCAGATTTCCATAATACCAAAATAGTATATAGATTGAATGCTACTTACTTGGATTTGTTTGGCACTTCAGAACCGTTAGATCCCACAATTAGTATATGCCATTATTATAACTCCAAATAGCAAATGAAGCTTTTTTCTTTCCTGAAAATGCATTTTATTGTATTTTAGCCCAACAGCTTCTCTGGGGAGTTAAAGGTAGGAAGGTTGTCTGAATGGCTGCTGAATTGAAATCTAACATTTGTGTGTGTTGGTTTACTGAATATTCTGCTCATATTGAATGTCAGATTCATAACAGTTTTCATGCTGGTTGACTTATGCTTTTCAAATTTAATTGACTAACTCTACTTAAAGCATATTTGAAAAATAATTGATACCATTAACTTGTTATGCTTATAATAGTGTTCAAAATTGCATTATTAAATATATGATCCATATTTTATGTACATCCATGATGAGCAAAATCTTTGTTTTATGTACATTCATAATAGCAAAATTGGAATAATTGTTTTTGAATGTACTTCTTGGATTTTGTAAGATGGATAAATATTGAGCTAATAAAATTGAGGATTTCATCTTAATTTTTAGAAGAGATGCAGATGAAACTAAATAAAAAGTAAAACATGTATGTGTGTAATATTTGCCATATACATTTCAGGTTCTGTAGGAAATATGCTATCTTGACATTTAGATGTCAATAGTGTAAAAAGTAACATGATTTTATTTATGACAGCCCTTATGAATGATTTAAATGTGGCACTTAAAAATTAGTTATCAATAGATTTGACATTGCTGTTTACAATTCTTTCATTTTGAAATTTACATTTGCACTAAAAATATATCTGCATAATGTTTTTTTAGTTTTGGTAATAATAAAAATTAAAAGTTTACCACAGTATGAATCACCAATTTATAGCATTAATCAAATTTTTAAGCATTATATTGAAAATCATGGTAGAGTTGTTTGTTTACTTGCTTGGATTTAATAGCTGTACAAGTATAACAAGTATATAAGTACAAGTATATCAAAATAATCACAATATCACATGGACATCTGTGAATTACTTAGAGGAGAGACTCCATTCTTTCCTGGACCTTAGTTCAGCTGTGAATGGAAGACATCCTTCCAAACGTGAAACCTAATTAGGATGTTTGTTGATATGCATATCTAAATAAACATTAATAGAATTCCATTATTTAAACTCTGCACTCTGTTAAACTTTCCAGATTAATGTAAGAACAAATTAGACTGATCAAGTAAGAACAATAAAAACTTGAAAAGTGCAGTGACAGTAAAGGCATCTTATACACTCTGTTGTCTGTTAACATGAACAAAATAGAATGAATTGTGATGGCATCAAGAGTCTGTATATGCTAGTAGTTGCCATTTTTCATGCTATGAAAAGATACATGACTGAAAAGCAAGTGATCTGTTTGATGAAAAAGGAGCATGAGTGTTTTGTTAGAGCCAAGCACATTACAGTATATTACATGTCATTTTGTGGGTAACAATAGCTACTGATCTCTCTTGGGTTTCTAGCATGCAAGATATAATTGGATAGTATACTTCTGCCTAGTATAGCATTAGAAGGCTACCTGGGTGCTGTTTTTGTCATTTGTTTACTTTTTTTTTGTGGGGTGAAAACCCCCCACAAAGAAACGATGTTCTTTGCTTTTGTTTTGATTTACTTTTCCTAAAAGATTTCCAGATTAGTTTTCAGTATGACTTAACTTTTTTTGTTTGTTTCATTTCAGGAAGACAGTGCACTCAGTTGCAGCTTCTAAATCCTGAACGATTTGCACGGCTCATCAAAGAAGTTATGAATACTTTATGGCCCAGTTCAGAGATTACAGTGCAGTGGTTTCCTACTTCTGATAAGAATTGCCCGCCTGTTTCATGGCTGAAAATGGTATGGAAGAATTTGTATATACATTTCTCTGAAGATTTGTCTCTATTTGATGATCTGCCACTTATTCCGAAGACATTACTAGATGAAGAAGATGCAGTGGATCTTATACGATTAAGGGCTCCATCGCCAATTATTCTGGATGATGGATCTGAAAAGCAGCTTCCGGAATTTTTACCTGAGATAATTGAGCAACTTGATGGGATCATTGTTAAGAAACTTGACCCCTCTATACAACATCCACTTTTAAAGAAATATATACATGCTCCATCTCCACATATAGTTTTACAGATAGCAGAAAAACTTCCCTTACAGAAGTTGGTAAATCAGGTTACCTCATTGCCCATGTCACACAAAAATGCACTTAGAAGCTTTCTTGCTAGTTTAACTGATGTTACTGAAAAAGAGAAGAGAGTCATTAATGAGCTAATAATATTTAGGAAAATTGAACAACCACTTGATGAAGATAGTGCTTTTACTGCTCTGAAAGGTTGTAAGGTACTTCATCACAATGCCAAACTTCCCCCAGATATAAAATTCTCTGTTTCACTGGTTGACAGCAGTGATGAAGCCACCATTCGTTTAGTAAACATACTGAAAGCAGAACAGTTGAAAACCACTGACTGCATAAAATTTATTTTAAAAGATATACAGAATGATTTTTATTCTACCAATGAAGCAACACAAATTATGCTATGGATTCTAGGAAATTTGACTTTCCTCAAAAATGAAAATGCAGAGGTGCTGGATTGGTTGAAACCATTAAAATTTATTAAAATTTCAGAAGAAAAAATGGTGTCTGCCAGTGAACTTTTTGATCATGAGGTGGAAGTATTACAAGATCTGTTTTATGGGGAAGAAGAGCTTTGTTTCCCCCCTACAGTTTTTAAAACTTCTCCAGATATTCTACATTCTCTGAGATTAATAGGCCTAAAATCTGAGAACAGTTTAGAAGAGAAAGATATTTTAGGTGTAGCCCATAAAATAGAGAAGTTGAAGGACTGTGCTAGTACATGTCAGGATGCACTGACACAAAAAGCCAAAACTTTGTTAATGATTTTGAACAGACGTTCACTACTGCATTCACTTGAAACAAAAGCTGCATTGAAAAAAATTAAATGGGTTCCAGCTTGCAAACAACGGCCTCCAAATTACCCAAGTTCATTAATTTGGAAAGGTGATCATTGCTATTTGTGTTCACCACCAGAAATGTGTGATATATCCCAAGCAACTTTAACAGGTTCTTCTGTTCCCCTTGTAGAAAGTGTCCAACCTAGTATTGAAAAAGCACTAGGGATTACCATCAAGCCTAATATAAAGTCAGTGTTAAAACACTTAAAAGTAGTAGTGGACTGGCACAGTTCCAAGAAATTTAGTGACGAAGATTACTATCAGTTTCAGCAAATCTTACTTGAGATTTATGGTTTTATGCACGATCATTTAAGTGAGGGAAAAGAAGCTTTTAAGGCCTTGAAATTTCCCTGGGTCTGGACTGGTAAAACATTTTGCTCACTATCTCAAGCAGTAATAAAATCACCACCCGATCTTGATCTCCAACCATATCTTCATAGTGTGCCAAAAACCATGGCTAAGTTCCATCAGTTGTTCATCAGTTGTGGGTCAATTGAAGAACTGACCCCAGATCATGTCTCCATGGTAATTCAAAAAATATATCTCAAAAGCGAACAGTCTCTTACTGAAGAAAAGAGTAAGCAAAATCTTCATATTATGTTGAATATTATAAGATGGTTGTACAGTAGCCAAATTCCAGCCAGTTTAAATACACCTGTTCCTCTATATTGTAGCAAAAAACCTTTTAAACTTACGATGAAGCCAATCCATGAATGCTGCTACTGTGATATCAAAGTGGATGACTTAAATGATTTGCTTGATGATGCTATGGAGCCAATAATTTTAGTTCATGAAGATATTCCCATGAAAACTGCAGAATGGTTAAATATGCCATGTCTCAGTACTAGATTGATTAATCCAGAAAATATGGGGTTTGAACAATCGGGCCAAAGAGAACCCCTCACAGTAAGAATTAAAAACATTTTGGAGGAATACCCTTCGGTGTCTGATATCTTCAAAGAGCTGCTTCAGAATGCCGATGATGCTGATGCAACAGAGTGCAATTTTTTGATTGACATGAGGAGAAATAATGACATAAGAGAAAATCTTTTGGATCCAGGAATGGCAGCTTGTCATGGACCAGCTTTGTGGTCTTTCAACAATTCTGAATTTTCGGACTCAGATTTTCTAAATATAACACGATTAGGTGAGTCTCTAAAAAGAGCAGAGATTGACAAAGTTGGAAAGTTTGGTTTGGGATTTAATTCTGTTTATCATATCACTGACATTCCTATCATCATGAGCAGAGAATTTATGATCATGTTCGATCCAAACATCAATCATCTCAGTAAACATATACGAGATAAATCTAATCCTGGGATCAAGATAAATTGGAAAAAACAACAAAAGAGACTTAGAAAGTTTCCTAATCAGTTTAAGCCATACATAGGTGTATTTGATTGTCAGCTACCTTTGACTGTGGAGGCACCTTACAGTTATAAAGGGACCCTTTTCAGACTATCCTTTAGAACTCAGCAGGAAGCTAAAGTAAGTGAGGTCAGCACTACTTGTTACAACACCGCAGATATTTATTCTCTTGTGGACGAGTTTAGCATTTGTGGGCATAGGCTGATCATCTTTACTCAGTGTGTAAACTCAATGATTTTGAAATATTTGAAAGCTGAAGAAGCCAATCCTGAGGTAGCTCAAGACACTGTGACTATTAAAAAAAATCTATGTCCGTCCAAAGCAATTACTACACCCTTTACAAGCGTTCTAAAGGAAGCTGCTAAACTCATGAAAACTTGCAGTAGCAGCACAAAAAAACTGCCCGCCGAATTGCCAAAGTCTTCATGCATATTACAAATAACCGTAGAAGAATTTCACCATGTATTCAGACGTATTGCTGATTTGCATTCCCCGGTTTTTAGAGGGCCAGAAGATGAAACTGTTTCGTTCTTTGAAATGGCTAAAACTGGACAAACCAAAAGGCCCCCTGATGAACTGCCACAGAAAACAGTAGATTCTACCACATGGCTTCTGTGTGCTTGCATGGACACCGGAGAGGCCTTAAAATTCTCATTACATGAAAGTGGACGAAGATTAGGACTTGTCCCGTGTGGTTCAGTAGGAGTTATGCTGTGTGAAAGACAGGATCAAAAATGGAAAGTGAAATCCAATTTCTGCAACTTAGGAGAAGTATTTTGCTATTTACCTCTTCGAATTAAAACAGGTCTACCTGTTCATATCAATGGTTCCTTTGCCATTACCTCAAATCGAAAAGAAATATGGAAAACTGACACAAAAGGAAGGTGGAACGCTGTGTTTATGCGGCATGTTATAGTAAAGGCCTATTTGGAAGCTGTGGTGGTTTTACGCAATATGGCTATAACTGGTGAGCTAGAAGATTACAGTTGCTTTGCAGTGTGGCCTGATCCTGATTCAGTGCATGATGATTTTTCAGTTATATGTCAGGGATTTTATGAAGAAATAGCCCACCCAAAAGGCAAAGAAGGACTCAGAGTGTTCTCCGATGGCTCATCTTGGGTATCAGTAAAGAATGTCAGGTTCTTGGATGATTCGTTGTTGAAACGTCCAGACATAGGAACTGCAGCTTTCAAGATTTTTCTTAAATATCTTAAAAAAACAGGTTCAAAGAATCTTTGTGCTGTGGATCTTCCTTCTTGGGTTAAAACAGGCTTTGAAGAAGCAGGGTGCAAGCAAGTGCTATTAGAGAATACTTTTTCAGAGAAACAATTTTTTTCTGAGGTATTTTTTCCAAATATTCAAGAAATAGAGGCAGAACTTCGTGATCCTTTAATGCACTATGTACTGAATGAGAAAATTAGTGAGTTCTCAGAAATACTTTGTATTACTCCATGCATTCCTTGTTCTCTGATTGAACATCCTCTGGTGGTACCTTCCAGACTGATCTATCCTGAAGGTCGAGTTGCAAAGCTTTATGTTAAAGAAGATGGAAGGTTTCCTCATGGAACTAGCCAGGATTACCTTAACCCAGTAATTCTGGTCAAATTAATTCAGTTAGGCATGGCTAAAGATGATATTTTATGGGAAGACTTGTTAGAACGTGCAGATTCTGTAGCAGAAATCAACAGGACTGATCATGCTTCAGCATGCCTCAGAACCAGTATACTATTAAACCTCATAGATGAAAAACTTAAAAACAAAGATCCAAGAGTTAAAGATTTTGCAGTAAAATTTCAAACAATACCATTTCTCCCGTTTCTCACAAAACCTGTAGGCTTCTCCTTACAATGGAAGGGCTCTGATTTTGAGCCCGAAACAATGTTTTCTGCAATGGACCTTTACACAGTTGATTACCAAGACATACTTTGTCTACTAAAACCCATTCTTAATGAAAATTCCTATTCTTTTAAAGGATGTGGAACTATTTCCTTGGCTGTCAAAGAATTTTTAGGATTGCTTAAGAAACCAACAGTGTCTATGGTTATAAAGCAATTAAAAGAAGTTACAAAATGTTTTGATGGAATTACTTTGTATCAGGAAAATATCACTAATGCTTGCTATAAATATCTCCATGAAGCACTACTACAGAATGGAACCACAAAAACAACCATTGTTGAGGAATTGAAAAATTACAGTTTCATTCTGGTTGAAAATGGTTATGTTGACTCCACAAAGGTAGCTTTTCATCTTAATTTTGAGGCAGCACCACATCTTCACCAGCTGCCTAATAAATACAGAAATAATTTTCGTGAGCTCTTTGAAAGTGTAGGAGTACGTCATGCTTTTATGGTTGAAGATTTTGCTCTAGTTCTTGAAGTGATTAATCAGGAAAGAGGAGATAATCCACTCACAGAAGCAAATTTTCAACTTTGTAGGAGAATCATCAGTGAAGGAATATGGGGTCTTATTAGAGAGAAGAAGCAGGAATTCTGTGAAAAAAAGTATGGAGAAATTTTGTTACCAGATACTCGCCTTGCCCTTCTACCAGCCAATTCTTTGTGCTACAATGACTGTCCTTGGATAAAAATGAAAGATACATCTGTAAAATATTGCCATGCGGACATTCCTAGAGAAGTAGCAGTAAAGCTTGGGACAATACCTAAACGGCACAAAGCCTTAGAACGGTATGCATCAAATATCTGCTTCACTGCTCCTGGAACTGAGTTTGGCCAGAAAGAAAAGTTGACCAGCAGAATTAAAAGTATTCTTAATGCATATCCATCCGAGAAAGAAATGCTGAAAGAGCTCCTTCAGAATGCCGATGATGCAAAAGCTACGGAAGTCTGCTTTGTGTTTGATCCTCGGCAGCACCCAGTCGATAGAATATTTGATGAAAAATGGTCACCTCTTCAGGGCCCGGCATTGTGTGTCTTCAACAACCAGCCATTTACTGAAGATGATGTTAGAGGGATTCAGAATCTTGGTAAAGGCACTAAAGAAGGCAATCCATGTAAAACCGGTCAGTATGGAATAGGATTCAATTCTGTGTATCATATAACTGATTGTCCATCTTTCATTTCTGGAAATGATATTCTTTGTATCTTTGATCCTCATGCGAGATACGCTCCAGGGGCAACATCCATTAGTCCTGGACGCATGTTTCGGGACTTGGATGCTGATTTCAGAACCCAGTTCTCTGATGTGTTGGATCTTTATTTAGGAGACCACTTTAAACTAGACAACTGCACAATGTTTAGGTTTCCACTTAGAAATGGAGACATGGCAAAAGTTTCTGAAATTTCTTCTGTCCCGTGCTCTGACAGGATGGTACAAAATCTTCTAGATAAGCTGCGTACAGATGGTGCAGAACTTCTGATGTTTTTGAATCACATGGAGAAAATTTCTATTTGTGAAATAGAGAAAACAACAGGAGCCCTTAATGTGTTATATTCTGTAACTGGCAAAGTAACCGATGGAGATAGATTGAAACGAAAGCAGTTCCATGCTTCTGTAATTGACAGTGTAACGAAGAAGAAACAGCTGAGTGAGATACCTGTACAGCAGATCACGTACACTATGGATACAGAAGACTCTGAAGGAAACCTTACAACTTGGTTGATTTGCAATAGGTCAGGTTTCTCAGCCATTGACAAAGTTTCAAAGAGTGTGGTATCAGCACATAAGAACGAGGACATTACGCTTTTCCCTCGAGGGGGAGTTGCAGCATGTATTACCCACAACTATAAAAAACCACATCGGGCATTTTGTTTCTTACCTTTGTCTTTAGAAACTGGGCTTCCTTTTCATGTGAATGGACACTTTGCTCTGGATTCTGCCAGGCGAAACCTGTGGCGTGATGACAACGGAGTTGGTGTCCGAAGTGACTGGAATAATAGTTTAATGACAGCACTGATAGCACCAGCCTACGTTGAACTTCTAATTCAGCTGAAAAAGCGTTACTTTCAGGGAACTGATCCAACTGTGTCAGTTTTACAAAACACGTCTATGCACACTATGAAAGATACTTTGAAAAAATTTCTATCATTCTTCCCAGTTAATAGACTTGACTTGCAACCGGATTGGTATTGCTTAGTGAAAGCAGTTTATAGCTGTATTCACGAGGAATCCAAACGTCTCCTACCTGTTGTGCGAACCCCAAATGTTGATGGTTCTGATTTGCATTCTGCAATTATCATCACTTGGGTTAATATGTCTACCTCAAATAAAACTAAGCCATTCTTTGACAATTTGTTACAAGACGAGCTGCAGCACCTCAAAAATGTAGAGTACAACATCACGACTCGTAAAACTGTAGCAGAAAATGTGTACAGACTCAAACATCTTCTCTTAGAAATTGGCTTTAACTTGATTTACAGCTGTGATGAAACTGCAAATCTTTATCACTGTCTTGTGGATGCTGATATTCCTGTGAGCTATGTAACTCCTGCTGATGTTCGATCATTCTTGATGACATTTTCCTCTCCGGATTCTAATTGCCACATTGGAAAGTTGCCCTGTCGTCTTCAACAGACAAATTTAAAACTTTTCCACAGTCTAAAGCTTCTTGTTGATTATTGTTTTAAAGACGCAGAAGAACATGTAATCCAGATTGAAGGACTGCCTCTGCTCATTACACTTGATAGTGTGTTGCAAGTATTTGATTCAAAACGCCCAAAGTTCTTAACAACTTACCATGAATTAATTCCATCTCGTAAAGATTTGTTTATGAACACACTTTACCTGCGGTACAGCAATATCTTACTTAATTGCAATGTAGCAAAAATATTTGATATCTCCAGTTTTGCTGATTTATTGTCGTCTGTGTTGCCAAGAGAATACAAAGCAAGAGGGTGTATGAGATGGAAAGAGAACTTTGCAACTGAATCCTGGCTTAAGAATTCATGGCATTTTATTGGTGAATCTGTAAATGACAAAGATGACCAGGAAGAGGAAAAAACAACATTTGAAAATGTTATTGAGATCCTGAAGGATTGGACATTGCTTCCAGGCACAAAATTTACTGTCTCTTCTAATCAGCTCATTGTACCAGATAGTGATGTGTTGCTTCCTCTCAGCCTTATGCACATAGCTCTCTTCCCAAATTCCCAAACTGATAAAGTTTTCCATGCTTTGATGAAAACCGGTTGTATTCAACTTGCCTTGAACAAAATTTGCTCCAAAGACAATCCTCTAGTTCCCCTGCTGTCAGGACATACAGCAAATATAGATAACCCTTCAAGCATTTTAAGAGCTATACATTATATGATTCAAACTTCAATGTTTAAAACAGAAAAGTTAGCTGAAAATGACTTTGAGGCCGTCTTGATGTATTTCAGTTGCAACCTAAATCATCTGACTTCTGAAGATGACATAAAAGTTTTGAAGTCTCTTCCATGCTACAAATCTATCAGTGGACGATACATTAGCTTATCAAAATGTGGGGCATACTATGTACTCACAAGAAGTATTCCCTCCATTGAAGTGGATAAATGGACACAGACAACTTTAGTTGCTTTCCTTGAAGAAAAAATCCACTTAAAAGATTTGTACACTGTGCTAGACTGTGTTCCAGTAGATGATCTTGAAGTTTATTTAAAGCACCTTTTACCAAAGATTGAAAGCCTGTCTTACGATGCAAAACTAGAACATCTGATTCACTTGAAAAATAGGCTTTCTAGCATTGAAGAATCGTCAGAAATAAAGGAGCAGCTGTTTGAGAAGTTAGAGAGCTTTTTGATCATTCATGATGCATGTAATAGGCTAAAACCTGCAAAACATTTTTATGACAGGACTGCCAAAGTCTTTGAAGCTATGCTTCCTGAAAAACTGTTCATACCTCAAGATTTCTTTAAAAAATTGGAACAGCTCACAAAACCGAAAAACCGTGCTGCTTTTCTGACATCATGGGTGGCATTCCTTCGAAATATGGGACTAAAGTACGTTATTTCCCAACAGCAGTTATTGCAGTTTGCTAAAGAGATCAGCATGAGAGCCAACACTGAAAATTGGACCAAGGATACTCTGCAGAATACAGTGGATGTCCTCCTTCACCATATATTTCAAGAAAGAACTGATTTATTATCTGGAAACTTCCTTAAAGAATTATCTTTAATTGCATTCTTGTGTCCAGAACGTGCTCCTGCTGAAATTGTTAGATTTCATCCACAATATCAAGAAGTTAATGGCACGCTTCCTCTTATAAAATTTAGTGGAGCCCAAGTAAACCCTAAATTCAAACAAACGGATGTTTTGCAACTTCTTTGGACTTCATGTCCTATACTTCCAGAAAAAGCCACACCTTTAAGTATCAGAGAACAAGAAGGAAGCAGTCTTGGTCCACAAGAACAACTTGAGCAGGTTTTAACAATGCTTAACGTTAACTTAGATCCTCCTTTAGACAAAGTTATAAATAACTGTAGAAATATATGCAATATAACAACTTTGGATGAAGATATGATAAAAACAAGGGCTAAGGTTCTAAGGAGCATCTATGAATTTCTTAGTACAGAGAAGAAGGAATTCCGATTTCAGCTTCGAGGAGTTGCTTTTGTGATGGTTGAAGAAGGCTGGAAGTTATTGAAACCCGAGGAAGTAGTAATAAATCTGGAATATGAATCTGACTTCAAACCTTATCTATACAAGCTACCTTTAGAACTTGGTACCTTCCACCAACTATTTAAACACCTAGGCACTGAAGATGTCATTTCAACAAAGCAGTATGTGGAGGTTTTGAGTCGCATATTCAAGAACTCTGAAGGAAAACAGCTTGACCCGAATGAAATGCGAACTGTTAAGCGGGTTGTTTCTGGCCTTTTTAAAAGCCTTCAAAATGATTCTGTTAAAGTTAGAAATGACCTTGAGAATGTGCGAGAACTGGCGCTCTATCTTCCAAGCCAGGATGGTAGATTGGTAAAATCAAGCATCTTAGTTTTTGATGATGCTCCACATTATAAAAGTAGAATACAAGGAAACATTGGTGTCCAAATGCTGGTTGATCTTAGCCAATGTTACTTGGGCAAAGACCATGGTTTTCACACTAAGCTGATAATGCTGTTTCCTCAGAAGTTGAGACCTCGCCTCCTCAGTAGTATACTTGAAGAGCAGTTGGATGAAGAATCGCCTAAAATTTGTCAGTTTGGAGCACTCTGTTCACTTCAGGGCAGGCTTCAATTACTGCTGTCTTCTGAACAGTTCATTACAGGGCTTATTAGAATTATGAAACATGAAAATGACAACGCATTTTTAGCCAATGAAGAAAAAGCCATAAAACTTTGCAAGACCTTAAGAGAAGGCTTGAAAGTTTCTTGTTTTGAGAAGTTGCAAACAACCTTGAGAGTTAAAGGTTTTGCTCCCATTCCTCATAGTAGAAGTGAAACATTCGCCTTTTTAAAGCGATATGGAAATGCAGTAATACTGCTCTACATACAGCATTCAGATAGCAAAGACATAAATTTCCTTCTAGCTTTAGCAATGACCCTGAAATCTGCAACTGATAATCTAATTTCGGATACTTCCTACTTAATTGCAATGCTGGGCTGCAATGATATTTACAGAATTAGCGAAAAGCTTGACAGTTTAGGTGTGAAGTATGACTCTTCAGAACCATCCAAACTTGAACTACCGATGCCTGGTACTCCTATTCCATCTGAAATCCATTATACTCTTCTCATGGATCCAATGAATGTTTTTTATCCAGGTGAATATGTTGGGTATCTTGTTGATGCTGAAGGGGGTGATATCTATGGATCTTACCATCCAACATATACATATGCCATAATAGTGCAAGAAGTAGTAAGAGAAGATGCTGAAAACTCCAGTTTTTTGGGGAAGATTTATCAGATTGACATTGGATACAGTGAATACAAAATTGTAAGTTCCCTTGATTTATACAAATTTTCAAGACCTGATGAGAGTTCTCAGAGCAAGGACAGTGCACCATCAACACCAACAAGTCCTACTGAGTTTCCAGCACATGGACCAAGGACAATTCCTCCTCTTTTTTCTGGCAGGGAGAGTCATAAATCATCATCATCATCATCTTCTAAACATCATTCTCCCAAAAAGGGAAAGGCAAATTCTCTACCAGAAATTTTAAGGGAAGTTACATCAGTGGTAGAACAAGCCTGGAAGCTTCCAGAATCTGAAAGGAAAAAGATTATAAGAAGGCTTTATCTTAAATGGCATCCAGACAAAAATGCAGAAAACCTTGATATAGCCAATGAGGTTTTCAAGCATTTACAAAATGAGATTAACAGACTAGAAAAGCAGGCGTTTATCGATCAAAATACAGACAGGGCATCCAGGCGGACTTTTTCATCCTCAGCTTCTCGATTTCAATCAGACAAATTTTCCTTTCAAAGGTTTTATACTTCGTGGAATCAAGAAGCCACAAGCCACAAGTCTGAAAGGCAGCAGTCTAAAGAAAAAAGTCATTCCTCTACCGGGCCTTCATATTCACAGCGATTTTTTGTGCCACCTACATTCAAGTCTGTTGGAAATCCTGTTGAAGCACGTAGATGGTTGAGGCAAGCTAGAGCAAATTTTTCAGCTGCCAGAAATGATCTACATAAAAATGCCAATGAATGGGTCTGCTTTAAATGTTACTTATCTACTAAATTAGCTCTGATTGCTGCTGATTATGCAGTAAGGGGTAAGTCAGATAAAGATGTGAAACCAACTGCATTAGCACAAAAAATTGAAGAATATAGCCAACAGCTTGACGGTCTTACAAATGATGTCCACACACTGGAAGCCTATGGAGTGGATAGCTTAAAAACTCGCTATCCAGACCTCCTTCCTTTCCCACAGGTTCCAAATGACAGGTTTACTTCTGAAGTTGCCATGAGAGTAATGGAGTGTACAGCGTGTATTATTATAAAACTTGAAAACTTTATACAACAGAAGATATGAGAGATGTTAAAGATATGGTGAATTATACACCATATTTTTCACCTTTTTTTAAAGCTACTTTTTGGTGGCATGTTATTGTAGGTATATCATGTATTCAGTCAGATGCCTTTGTTTAACAGGAATGGAAGTCATTTGTTTATCCACATAGAAGGTAATTGCTGTAGCTGTGATAAGAGTACTGTGCATTTGAGTTCACTTTTGTTAGCAAGAAGTAATTAACTAAATATGATGGAATAAAATGTGATTTAGTTGTGTAGTTACTGTACTTCAGAGGATACACAGGTTTTAGCAGATTGTAAATGTAATATATTCTGTGTTGATTAGGGCAAAAGTAAGTGTTCCTGCAGATCTGGATAAGTGACTCTGTCCATTACTAAAAAGCAGCAGAGGCTGGCTTTATAGCCGACAAGTGTTGGGCAGGCGAACAGTCCTGAATCTTTCTGTAGCTTATCATGATTAAAACGTTACCGGCTAAAAGTTGTGCCATTCTCTGCTACTTTGCAACATTTCCATGAGAACTTTTATCTCTTTCACTGAATGCCATGTTCTGTCTTCAGGCATGCAGAGTTAAGAATATAGAGACTTTGTAAAAATCTGAGCCTATTAGCATATAGTAGAATATGTATTTAAAGATTTGTTGGAGACTGGGCTGTACACAATAAAGTGATACAATTAACAGGGCTAAAGTGCACTTTATATAACCAGAGCGTTGGACCAGTGTTTCTAAACCATCGCCATTTTCAGATGTGTGGACTTCAATTCCCAGAATTCCTTGTTGCCTGGGGAATTCTGGGAGTTGAAGTCCACACACCTGGAAGTGGCCAAGACTGAGAAACACTGCTTTGGACTATGGTTGGTAAAATTTGCTTGTATGTATTCATCCAACTTTTTCCCAAGAGGTGTCATTTTCAGTGTACTAATGGAAGACCGAGTATATTATTCTTTTTTAAGGAGTTCAAAAACCTATGGAGAAAATTTCTGCTGGAACAATCTGTATACATTTGTTTGTTATGGACATTCATTTTATTCCAAATGGAATATGGTTATACCTCTGCTGCATTCTTACATGAAAAGGTTACCGTGGACTGTATATCATTTTAATCCTAATTGTTTATTGACTTTTCAACACAATATATTTTTCATATAATTTACTTTAGGTGCTTTTGACATGTTCACGTCTTTGGTTGGATGAGAATTGCATGTGTATTACATATCAAAAAAACTTCACTTTCTGTACGAATTTTTAAAACTGCACACCAAACCATCTTTCGGACCTTGCCTTGATTTAGCTTTGTGTTTTATTTATTTTTTTAATGAGTCACCATTAGAAATAATATAAAATTAAAAGTATTTTGGTATTCAGTGGGGTATTTTTAAAAAATACATTTTAAATGGTGCTGCAATATTATGCTTTTTTATTTTGTCTCACACAGTGGCACATAAAGAAATTTGAGTTTTTTAGTTCATACTGTTTCTTTTATAAATTGTTATACTTTTGATAATGCCATGTAAATTATTAAATATTTGTAAAACAAACTTGTACCAATAAACTTGTTGTAGTTAGTACTGTATTCCATTATATAATGGTTGTAAATTTCACTGATTAGTACACTGAAACTATCATTTCACTTAAAAAATGCAATTTGCAAAACAAAAAAAATGATTACAGAGAAAATAAAATAAATATAATTGCAATACAGAAGAAAAAAATGGTAGCTCTTGAAACAAATGTAAAAAGGTGTTCGGAAAAATAGCTCAGCAAATTCTAGGCTTTGAAATCTTTAAGGCTTTGATTGCAAAGCCATGTGATTATTTCTGCTGCTAAGTGCCATAAAATAAATTTAATAATAAAACTCAAAAAGTCTTCAGGCTGTGTGTGTTGGTTTTAAAATAATTTGTTTTACCGTAGTGTTCAGGAGAGAACACACCTGCCCATCCCCCCACCTGAACATTTTTAATTATTTTGTTGTTTTGCTTTTGTGAGAAGAAAATAGCAATTTCCAAATGGTGCCTTAGCTTTCAGTGTCCTAGAAAGGGCCTTTCAAATGATTACCAGATTGTAATTCATGGGTTTGAAATAAAGAGAAGTTTGGGAGTCAATTTGAGCTTCCAAAAATTGAAAGTGGGTGAGTTAGGATAGTAAACCGAAAAAATATTCATCCATGTTTACCACTTTTGCAAGGCTGAAACTTTTGTATTAGAACTACTGAAGATGGAAGGGGCCATTTAGGTGATCATATCCAACCTTTTACTCAGGGCAGTGTCCCAGATTAAAATATTCAGATGGTTGTTTAACAATTTGTTTCAACACATTCACTGAAGGAAAAATTACCATGTCTCTTGCTTTTGAGAAAAGAGGTCATATCTTGGATTTGCCCTTTATTTTAGCACCTTGATTCCCATACTTTTGTGAAGTTTTTTGTTTTCTGTTCATTTATTCTTTCATGCATGCAAGCAAGCAAGCAAGCAAATTCATGTAGCAATCCCTCTTAACCAGGCAGAGTATACATACACATAGTGTAAAATAGCAGAAACAATCTATGAAAACATAGTTTACTTATCTGTACCAGCATAAAAGCAAAACGCACATACCAGACCCCAGTGTTTGAAGGAAGAACCAAGTCTTTAGGGTATTGTGAAAGTCCAGCAGGAAGACAGGGAGAAAAAGCATGCCTCCTGGTCCCATCAAATTACGCTGCTTCACACAAGGGACCTGAAGTGTGCCTAACCTGTCAAATCTGGTGGGATAGGCAGAAGTCACTATAGGCAAGCCTTCCCACAATTAACTTGGGCCTGGACTACATGGGGCTATAAAGATGCAACTGACATCTTGAATTGCACCTGGAAACCAGTGTACCTCATGTAGCAGTAATATTGCATGGGCATCATGTGCTGTGCCCAAAATTCTATACCACATTCAGGAGCAGATGAAGCAGCCAAATGTTCTTCAAAGGGACATAGAGCATGTTGTAATAACCCAAATGGGGTGCAACTGGATAGTGATTTAACCTTGTGTGACTGTGAACAGTGGCTCCTGATATAGGAATATAATTGGTGTATCAAATGGATTTGTGAATTAAGTCTCCTGGCCTTAGTGCCACTTCTGCTTGAACAACAGCCATGAGTCCATAAGGACCCCATATTGCACACCATTCTGTCTGCGGGAATGTTACCCCTTTCAGAGGTTTTTTTTTATGGAAGATCACCATACTGGAGTTTGTACATGCACTAAAACCCACAGCCACCCAGTTAGGTTTATGGAATGTTGTTCAGTTTCCCAGGAGGGAGAGACTGCATTCTAGAGGAGCAAGAGATAACATAGTTTAAATAGTTTGTGTGAGAGAAAGAGGGTGAGGATGGCTCCTCCCCAATAGTTCCCTTATGTTTTATGGTGCAAGTAGTCTGCTTTAGTTTGGCAAGATTTCTGCCTATAGCTAAGGAACAATAAAGAAATCTGCTTCGAAGAATAGCAAGGTGTCTTCCTTGCCTTGAAGCCTTTTTTCTCTTTCCAGACTCTCATAGCTTCCAGGCACTGGAAAAGACAGCATCACTTGAACAGCCTGAGGCAGAGATCTATGCCTGGATTTTATCAGCATACTGATGATACTTCTGTCTACCAGAGGCTTTGTGTAGGTTTTCAATAGAAACTGGGAGAGCAAATTGAGGATGAGGTAGGATTTATTACAAACTGACATTAGAGGCATTAAGCAGCAACAGAGAAAATCCACAGTCATCAAAGCTCCCACAACAAGACCTGGGGCTGAGCACAAAGACTGGAACGCAACAAAGGAAAAATGCGGAGTCTGCTTTCCCTAGGAACAGCTCACCTCCCGTCTTCCACTCTATGTTCCCATGCCTATTTTTAATTACTAGTTTGGGAGTAGATGAAAAATGATTAACAAATCCAACCAAGGTATTATTTCAGAGTAGCTTACCTTGGCAGTTTTTTTCACTGCTCCCTTACTTAAGCCCAACTCCTTAGACAATAGTCATAGTCACTATCAAGTATGCAGAGACCAATGCAGGTGAAGGAATTTTTCAGATCTGTTTCCTGTCACTTAGTAACCTTACTAGAGAACAACCCAAAGAACATTCTGCTTATTAATACGGTTTGGGGTGACTGAAGGTGAAGAAGCCTAAAAGAAAAATAGTGTTATAAGAATACACAGGACTTCTATTATAGTCCTATGCCCAACAAGCAGAAAGTCATGGTATATGTAATATAAATAACAGCTTTGGGAAATTCTTTTTAAATTAAAACACTCTTTGTTTGGATTATTGAGATGTTTAGTCATCGTGGTGTTCTTTTGGTAGGTTACCAAAATATGCAGATTGATCAAAGTTCCTTCTTCATATTTCTTTTAAAGCTTGATAAATAAAGAGTATCATGAAACAATGCCCTGAGGAATCTCCGTAGATTTTGGCAGTAAATTGCTATTCTGTCACTGAGAGTTTGGAGTTCTTACAGAACTAAAATAGGTTTTGTGGTTCATTTAAATAAGACTTTAAATTGGTAAAACTCAACATGCACAGAGAACAAGATTAAAAGTATCTACAACGAAAAGATTCATAAAATAGCTGCCAGAGTGGATATGGCTGTTTTCTTAGAAGACAAAGTGAATAAGACTGAAAGGAAAGCATCCTACCCAAGAACTTGAATTCTTTTGCACTCAATTTTGGTGAAATACAGGTAGTCGTCAACTTATGTTTGTTTAATGACTGTTTGAAGTTACAGTGCCACTGGGAAAATGGACTTACGATCAGTCCTTGCACTTAAGACTGTTGCAGTGTCCCAGTGGTCATGATCAAAATTTGGATGCCTGGTCCCCAACATGTATTATAACCCAGGATCACATCTTCCCAGGGGCCTTCCAACAAGCAAGTCAATGATCATGATGATTTGCTTAAGGACCACAGCAAACCCCCCTCATAAAATCAGTTGTGACTCACTTAGTGATCTGCATCACCTAGCAATGGAAATTCCAGTCTTGTGGTTATAAATTGAGGACTACTTGTACTTATGAAGAAGCCAAAGTCACAAAGCAGAAAAGATAATATAATCAAGAAACTTAAGATGAAGGGAAAGAAGGAGTTCAAGCTACAAATGACAAATCATATGCTTATCTACCTGATATCTGATAAAACTTAAAATCATTCATGTTTTCTAAACCAGGGCTTTTCAACCTTTTCACCCATTGCACCACTTTTAGGATATGGCAACATCCGAGTACCACCCGTCACCTAGCAAGGTGTCAAAAACTTGATGACCTCCCCCCAAAAAAGGAAAAAAGTGATAAAGTACAGGTAGTCCTCGACTTACAACAGTTCGCTTAGTGACTGTTTGAAGTTAAAAGGCACTGAAAAAAGTGCCCCCCAAGCCACAGCCAAGCAAGACACCTGCCTGCCCACCCGGCGGCGCTCTTCCTCCTGTCTGAGGTTTCCATTGTTGTGAGCATTTCTGTTGAGGATTGGCAGCAAGGGTGGGGTGGGGGGGTGTTTGGTTTTTATTCCCCCCCCCCGTCTGCTGGGTGGTTACAGCAGGTTTTGGTCACTTCACATGATCCTGGGACACTGTGACCGTCATAAATATGAATCAGTTGCCAAGCATCTGAATGTAAATCACAAGACCCTGGAGAGGCTGCAACATTCCAGCTGATCGGCGCTTCTTCAGGGCTCAGCAGAAGCGCCAGGATCAGGGCTGAGCTCCAGCTGGAGCCTGGCCTGATCCTGGCGCTTCCACTGAGCCCTGACAGTCCCAAAGAAGTGCTGATCCTAGCGCTTCCGCTGAGCCCTGACAGCCCTGCAGCTCCAGCCGTCTCTCGCTCAGGCTTGTGCGGTGCTGCCACCGATTCAGCTCATTCCCCTCCCCTGCTACCACTTTTCTAGGATGGTCGCGTACCACCTGCCAGGTGCCAATGTACCACAGGTGGTACCCGTACCACTGGTTGAAAAGCTCTGTTCTAAACAATTAAATTACATTATCCTAATCTTCCACTTGATGGTTTTACAAACCAAGCAAGAATGCCAAAGAATATCAAGTTGTGTTCTGGTGCTTTATTGACAATTATGACTGTATTGTAAGCAAGTAGAAACTGTATCAGCCACTGATAAGTATAACCTTCCATCTGGGCAAGCACAAATTTCATAAAGTCCTTCAGATCTCTCAGATTCTCCATTTGTTCCTTGAAGCAAATCTGGCAGTAGCAAATTTTGAGCATCAAAGACCTGCAAGGAAAAAGCACACCAATCTACTTTGTAGCTTTACTGTTAACAAAGAGAACTCTTGCTGTGCAACATTTACCAGGTAAATCCAACTGTTTTCAAATATACCCCCAGTAACAACTTCAGTCTAAAAAGAAGAGAGATATTAGGAAGGAAAAATGTTCAAAAACCACTGCTATGGTGGGCCCACTCTTTCCTTTGATTCATTACTGAGCAATTTAATGGAAGCTTTACTATGAATTTGCAAATGAAAGTTCAAAGCCTCCTTTACATAATTCAATATGTCCTAATGAGCTAAAAATGTTTTAAATATAGCCTGGAAAACCACTCTGAAAACACTGTCAAATTGTTGAAAAAAGTCTCCTTTAGATCGTGCCCCAAACCTCGGAAAGTATTTCAAATTGACCCTTTAGTTAACCCAAAGATATGTGTTCCAAATTGTAAACATTTCAGCATGTTGCTGCTTTCATTTATTTAAAACACATCTACCATTTCTTCAAGGAGCTGAGAGGAAAAAAAAGTATATTTTTTGTTTTTTTTATTCACAGCTAACATGTCAGTCTGAGGAGCAGTTGTTTGGATCAAGGTCTTCTATTTCAGTATATTAAGAAGACAATCTTGTCTATTCTTAATCTGAAACTCAATTGCTATTCCAATCAGCACATTTTGTTGGCTGCATGATGCTTTATATACATAGAAAGTTTCTATTACACATTTCTAATACATTTCTAGTCCATCATCCAGGGTACTTTTATTGGTAAAGCAGAGATTCTTTGGGGGTCAGGGGGTTTATATGGGATTTTAAGAAGATGATGGGCAGTTTCATAGGTTGGCTACTGCAAGAGATGTCACTGGTTATAAAATATTAATTTACCAGAAGACAATCTGGTGAATTTGTTCCCCTCTAGCCTTCCAATCATCTTAATTTACTTCTGCCCTTTTAACTGGCTTTTTCTAAAGAAATCACTGGAATGAAATCTTCTGCTACTTTCATTTGTGAGATTCAGAAGCATTCTTAAAAATAAAGGATTTGCTTCAGTCTGGTGCTTTGCTCTACCTAATATTAGCTTTCCAATTAATTTTTGTTTAAAAGAATTGTTTGTTCAAAAGTACATAAAAATAAAATCAGGTGGGGCTTAGATGATGCATGGTGGATTCCAAAGAAGGTTCTGCTAACATCACGTTGGTTATCCAAGTGTTAAGGAAAATAAGTACTAGGAACAAACTCAAATGAAACAAATATGGATCTGTGCACACACCAGTGCTTATCCAGTCAAGTTGCACCACAGCATGCTATATCTGGTACTATTGGCAGTTGCCAAGCACATAACAAACACCTGCAGAGCACTATAAGGACTGCCCATACCTGTATCTAGCCATCTTTTAAAGTTCCCTCACTGTCTCTCCACCCAGCATTACCATGGCTTTGTATTGCTCAATCAAATTGCGCTGAAACTGATATTCTTTCAAATCTCCCTGTGCAGGAAATGTAAGGATTTCTGAGACATGAAACATTTGAAAAAGTAAGGATTTTAATATGGGAAATTAATAACACTAACTAGATAATGTTGTATTTAAGAAAAAAAAAATCCCTTTGTATACTAAGTTTCCTCTTTTTTCCTCCTGCATTTTGTTGACATTGATAATGATCTAAGAACATTGTGAGCCTTTATATAAATTATAAAAATATAGAAATAACAGAATTATTGGAATTAAAACTGATAGTTTGACTCGTGCGGCAACCACCCCCCTTGAATACCAACTACAAGCAGGAAATGTATTGATGTTAAATAAATCTTTAACATCTCACCATGCCATTGGTACTATGGAATGTGATATCCAAATGAGAGAGTCCAATAACATCTCCATTTTCTGCTTTGATGTGAACTTCTCTTGGAGCATTCATGGTGAGAGACCGTGTTGGTGATTCAAGTCTGAAACCAATCATAAGAAGAGTAATCTTAATATTACAAAAAAGAAAAAAAAGTATTTTCTGCTTCAACCCAAACAAAAAACTGGGTTTATAATAATGTTTTAAAAGTGATTCTGGAGGCAGATTTCCTCAGTGTGATGTCATCCTGCCATCTTAAATTCTTATGGTAGGATTTTAATCTGAATATTAAGTTTCCTAGGAAGTACTGCAAGCCTGATCAATGGGAGCCTGAATCATATTCTGTGTATAGCAGTGGTGCTCAACCTGACCAACTTTAAGATGTGTGGTCTTCAGTTCCCAGAATTCCCCAAACAGCTGGTCTATTAATCATCTGGCTTGCCTGAATAACTCTATGATTGCAAAGGGTCAAACATCCCTTTTTAGAAACTAGACTCAAATTACATAATTTGCTATAATGAGACAAGAGGTGCAGCTCCTGGAGGCTTGTATGTACTGTATATTTGGAAACAGTGAATGCCCCTCTTTGACTAGCTGGCATTTAAAATCAGTTATTCCCAATTGTCCATTTAATCGGAAAGTACATCAGCCATGTTAATGTCATTAACATCCTGCATCATTTACTTCATTTTACAGATTTGACAAATTATATAACTACAACAAGAGTTTTACTCTTTGCATTCGATGTCTGTTGCACTGAGGTAATTACTAATCCTTTAAAACCTATCCACAAATTAATTCACAAATAATAAATCTCAAATGTCAAGTAAAACTATTTGCTATTTTTTAAAAAATCATTTAGACAATAGTCATTACAATATGTAATGCCTGAAGGTGCCAGAAAAGAACCACAAAACTTTTGATATGCTTGCTAGGTTGCTTGCAAACTTAAATGCAATGAAGTTGTGCATAATCCAGCTTCTGCCCAATGGATTCCTAAGGGAGAGTTAATACCGGTACTTCTATATACTTTAAGAAAACAACACAATTTGTAGAGGTGAACTTGTAGAGGTGACTTGGTTTTATATACCAATTTAGTTTGCTTTTTAATACAGGAACGTTACAAAAATTAATAGATGTTTTCTCTGGATGGAACAATTTTTCAAGATAGCACAGTTTTTTTTTCAATTGGCAAACAAGCAACAATTTTGAGCTGAAGGAAAAAAATTAGACATTTGAATCAGTGGTGGGATTCAAATATCTGAACAACCGGTTCTCTTATTCGATGCAGGCCTGGGCCTCCGATGCCTAGAACAGACTTCCAGAAGTGGCATCCATGTACTTCCGGTGGGCCATTCTAGGCCTGGGAGGCCTCCTCCAGGCCTCCCAGGTCTAGACTGGACTTCTGGAAGCCAGCTGGTTTTCCAAATTCAGGTAAATTTAGTTACCCATTCTCCTGAACCGGTGCAAATCGGCAGAATCCCACCACTGATTTGAATCTTAGAAAATATGAATCAACTACGGAATAGAAATGATACCGATGTATCTTCATTCAATGTCCCCATGGTTTCCAACAATGAAGATTCATTATTTATATCTATCTGCTGTTTCATGGAATCAACTTCTTTAAATCTTACAAGAAGTATATAAACAATCATTCACAGCCATTCTGAATTTCGGGATTAGTTTTAATATGACACCACGTGATCCTATTTGTTTTAAATAAAATAAAATGTTCTTAGTCATCTGGTTCCTTAGCAGTCTTCAATTACCTTGTTCAGGGTTGGATATCTGACTTTACTCTTTTGAAAATTTCCAATTTCAGTATTGTACGTATGTACATATTTCAGTATGCTTTCATATTTTCTTGTTACCATTTCTTGCATATGATTTTATTTTTGCAAACTGCTTTGAGAAAGGTTTTGCCCTAAAGGAAGTTTAAAATTATTTACAATGAATATACTTGCTAAAACAAAAGGCTAAAAAAGGACAAAAATGCATAATAAAGAGAGCAAGCCTATCTAAAGGCTTCCCTAACAGGTTTTAGTTTAGTTAATGTATAAAAGAATACATTCTTTTAAAGTAAATAAGAATCACTAGAAGGAATACAGGTAGTCCTTGATTTACCTGTATAACCACAATTGGGACCACAATTCTGTTGCTAAGCAAGGCAGTTGTTAAGTGAGTCACCCCAATTTTATGACTTTTTTGCCACTGTTATTAACGGAATTACTGCAGTTGTTAAGTGAATCGTGGTCATTAAATGAATCTGGCTTCCCCATTGACTTTGCTTGTCAGAAGCTGGCTGGGCTGGTTGCAAATGGTGATCACATGACCCTGGAACACTGCAACCTGTCTGTTGCCAAGCACCTGAATTCTGATCACATGACCATGGGGATACTGCAGCTGTTGTAAGGATTGGTTGTAAATCACTTTTTTCAGGGCTGTTATAAGTTGAAAGCCAAAGACTATCTGTATGAGATTAATATACCACCATCTGCATTTAAAGCATTTGCACCATGGATGACTTCAGAGTACGCATGCTTTTCTGTAATTTGGTGCAAATGATTCCTGAGATTTTAGCAATGTCTTAGTGACACTGTGTTCTCAGATTGCTTCTTTAGCTATCTTACTATACAATATGAAGGTGGAAGATGATCTTGAGAACATGATTATTTTGTCAATACTGACCATTCTTGCCAGTGTCAAAGTTGTGGATATTCTTTTTGTTGATATTTTGAATGCTGTATACATGGCCAAGTGGGAGCTGATCATATTATCTGTGATATTACGTAGTTAGTTTTTAAATTAGTTTGCAATAACTAATGTGATAATATGGAGTTTGATTCCTTGTTTCTCCCTAGTAATCCTTTTCCTTTTGGGTTCTTCCTCAGTATATTACTGATTACTTATCATCTTACTGCTCTACAAGTCTAGCTTTACTGAGGAATACAGCAAAAAAAAATGAAATAAATAATAAATGTTTACTCATTTTGGAGGGATATTCTTACTTAAGTGTTAGATTTTTGACATCATCTCCCACACCTTGGACAAGGGGTGTTTCTACAGAATGTTCGCAAAGGGCACCTTCTGGACCTGAAGCAGAAAAAAAGACAAATGACTGTCACTTTTAAGTGTCAAATTAAGTGCATTACTAGTGGAAAACAAGTTTTTCATAACCACCCAACAAAATATCCAAAGCTAATTCAGAGTACATACGGTCTTTTAAGTGTCTAAGATTCCACCATATTTTGAGTACTCTGATATTTGGGCTGGTTTAAATATTTGAGGTTCTAATTAATACTGTGGGCTTTGGAGGTTTTGCTGAACATTAGAATAGCATATGTTTACAAGCTGTTAAATCTATACATTCAAAATGAAATATTCACATAACTGAAATGAAAAATTAGATCTATGGAGAAGAATTATTAGATATAAAAGTTACCAGGCAGTAAAAATATTGCTTAGAGGGATAACCTAATTGGAACAATCTACCCACTGGGTAACAATAACTGTTTAACTTATACATAGAATTTCCATTGTAAGTTATTGCCAATGTAAGTTGAGTTGGACCTGATTTTACAATGATTTTTACAGCAGTTGTTAACAAATCACATGGTCATTAAATGAATCCAGCTTCCCCAACAGGTATTTTTTTGCTCAAAATTGGCAAAAAAAAAAAAAGGTTAGAAATTCACATGACTGCACAATGCTGCAACTGGTCTTAAATGTAAGATGTTGCCAAGTGCCCCAATTGCAATCACATGGCTGACAGTTGTTGCAACGGTTTTTAAGAGCAAGTACAGGTCGCAAGTTATTTTTTCTGAGGCCATTATAGTTGAAGACTTCCTGTATAAGGACTTCCACATTTGCTAGTCCTGTTGACCTCTATCTATCTGTTGGCTAATATGGAACTATGTTAACCTATATGTAAACTTGTTTGGCTGAAAACCACAATGTGTACTCTAGGTGGTATAGGGAGTGAAGCAGACAACTGTAACCTCTTCAGTTCCATATTTTTGCTCACTCATTGCTCACTTCAGCCTACCAGCCTACATTATGATCCCTTATTAAGAGACTGTAAGAGGTTTTTCTCATGCATTCCTGCTGCCATTTGACAATTGCACATTTCCTACACCATTCCCCAATCCTCAGAAGCCAATTTGCAAGTAAGTAAACAAAGTTTTAGAAGTAAGGTAAAGGTGATAAAAATATCATTCTCAGAAATCTGCTTGGTTCACAAAAACAGAAGCTAGTTCCCAAACCAAAAATTGTTGTGCAGTATTGTCAGATCCAAAGATCTTACATGTCTTTCACGTCATTCAATAGGTTGTACAAGTAATTCAATGAGGTGCTTCACTCATCAGCCAAATCAATGATTTTTACAACCTCAGTATTCAACTGAGTAATGTTGCCTTATTTTAACTGATAAGTCTACTTCCACATCCCATAATTTTGTTAGCAACAGAGCAGAAATGTTCTGTCATTTCCTTCTTCTGAGAAGTATTACAGATGCTGCCTACCATCTAGTTAAATATTAATTACTACTAATAAATAATTACCAATTACTCAAAATAAATATTTTTAGACCTCAATGTAAAATACAGTTTTGAAGATGTTTCATGTAACATTTTAGCTAAAAACATCAGTATTCATAAAATATCCAGTATTCTCTTAAAATTGTTATTAAAATAACAGATTACTGTTATTTATATAACCAATTTCAGATTATAGTCTTTATCTTCAAAATAACATTTTTGTAATTTTAGACTTGCAAACAAACCTGTGACTCGAAGTTTCTCTGTACCAATCACAGTGTCACTCTCATGCACTGTAAAAAGTGGCTTTTCATTGAGATTCATAGAGTTGATCTGAAATTGTTGACTATGGAACTGTACCATGTCTGGATCTAAAAAGGACAAAACATAAAATGGACTTTCTTTGCTGATGCTTTAAAAATACATAAGTACACATCCTCAATGATGCAACATATAGTTATATAATTAGGATATTAAATTTGTAGTCTTATGCTCAGTAATTTGTGATTAAGACTCATTACATTAATCAGTTGATACATATATTGAACTACAGTGCAAGGTTAGCATCTGATTATGTTCTCCGTTTCTGGTTGATTTGATCAGAAAAAGCAGAATGTTCTAAACCAAATGGAAAGAAAAATACTTTAGATGCCAGCATGCAAAAATATAAATATAGCTCTTTGTGAATATATACAATGTGGACAAAATAAGCTAAATTAAAATTCCAGATTTGATAAATTAAATCCTTAATATGCAGCATCTTGTTTCTTTACACAGAATCTTTAATCCAAATAGGGCTGTATTTTTAATTATGAATGTATCTATATCTAAACAATATTTTTATAATTTACATAAATTGGATATTCGTATCTTCCTAGGAACTGAGTCACTAAAGAGATTTATAATTGAAGTCAAATTATTGATATGTTCATTTTTTGATAATGACATAAAATTATTATTTTTTATTTCAAGTATTTGACTGATTGGCATATCTAGACAATATATATCCTATAGTATATGAGCTCATAATAAGAAACACATTCCTTTCTTTGGATATAAACCTTTCAAAATCCAAACTAAAGAAAAATATATTATACCTACCTACACTTAATCTGCCTGTGACATTTCCATCATTATTGCGTGCATTCAAAGTCACATTATGAGAAGATTTCAAAAGTAAGGGTGAATCCTAGGATTAAGAGAAAAAAGAATGTAAATGTTTAAGACATTTGGCTAGACCTTACTGAAAAATAAATACATCCACTCTTTTACAATTATCCATAACTTACAATGAGATATGATATAATATGACATAATCTGAGATATGATATGATATGATATGATATGATATGATATGATATGATATGATATGATATGATATGATTAGCAGGACTGCTAATTAGAATTTCTTACAATGATGCTGGGGAGGCTATCATCCAATAAATCCAAGAATTAGCATTCTTTGTGCATATTTGTTGAAATGGAAAGAGAAATTACAGAACTGAATATTGCTGGAACAATGCCAGAATGAGCAGAAAAAATATCAGATCTGTGATGTGCTTCAAAGTAAACACCCTGAAGTATTTTAGTCATGTGATATGTATTGCTGCTTTGAATCAGGTCTTTGCTTCAATTTCAAAGCAAAATGGCTTTGTAGGGTCGATTTTATTGAAATTCTATCAAATCAAAACAGGCTTTGCATAACTCTAGTAAATATGACTTTTTTCCCAATATGACAAACCACAGCACATTTCTATGTGTATTACCTCAGAAATAAGCCTTGTTAAAATCAGTGGGATTTATCTCCAAATAGCTGTGCATAACATTGTATCATTACCTTTCTGGAGTGAATTTCTTTGACATATAATGGATATAAAAATTCAGACTCTCCTTCTAGACGAAGCCCATCAGTATTAACCTGTAGGTATCCCATTCCAGCCTGCAAATGCAAAACACATTTTAAATATTAGTTGTGTGAGACATTGCCAAATTCTTTTCAAAGATACCAGATTTATTTTTTCCCAAATACTGTATGATTTATTCAAGAAGTACATCCCTAATGAAAAAGAAAGTCAGAAGATAAATATGTTACAGATGGAAGAAAGGTGGTCATAACAAGCATTTTTTCACACAAGGTTTTCATGAGAGCCATCTGCAAATATGCCCACCCAAGCGGAACTACATTAATAAAAAGGTGCTGCACACAAGGACTTATTTTCCAATCCATATACTAGCAATGTATACACAAGCTCTCTTCAAAAAGCAATAATTCCAAGAAAAAAATATATAAGTTGCATAACAGAAAGGCTAGAAGTGGTCCACTTGTTCCTCTTCTCCTTTTGGATTAATCATACATTACTGTTATTTGAAACGGAATCGTATATTCATGATTGCTGGCATGCAACTAAATCTACATGGTTATCTCTCCCATTAAGAATTTAGATATTTGAGCACTGCATTACATGAAGCATTAAAGAATGAATTTCAAGTAATACAAATCAATGAATACAATTCAAAGCATATTAATGCTGAGTTAAATACAAATTATCCTAAAGTATATTTAAGACTGTAGCTTCTGGCTAGGATTACATATCACATGAAGTGATGTTTTTTTAAATATGGATTAACAAACCAAAATGATTGACTACTAGCAATACTGTGATTTGAAAAGTACATAGCTGGGGGGAATTTCATACATCAGGCTAAACTAAAACTAAAAACACATAAAGACGGTGAGATATAGAAACTCATCTACTGAAATAAGATAGAAGCAGGGGAAAATAACTTTATTTGCTGCAAATAACTACGTTAAAACTAGATACTTGTCAGAGCATCTGTGGTCTGTCTGTCTGTCTGTCTGTCTGTCTGTCTGTCTGTCTGTCTGTCTGTCTGTCTGTCTGTCTGTCTGTCTGTCTGTCTATCTATCTATCTATCTATCTATCTATCTATCTATCTATCTATCTATCTATCTATCTATCTATCTATCTATCTATCTATCTATCTATAGCTTGAACACAGATCTATCCCAGCTCTATATGTATCTAATTGCTGGCCTGCCACTTTGTTATTGTAAATGTAAAATGTGGATCCTGTAGATTAGGAATAAATTGTATTATGAAGTTATTATATTTTTGTTGATTTTTATATAGGTATTCCCCAGTGTTTAAAAATTATTTCCAAAATTCCTCTAGGGTAAATAGACTGAAGGATATTTTACAAAGCACCATCACTGGGAAAAACTTAAATGCAACAGTAAGAATATAAGCAAAAGCAACAACAAAATCCAATTAAAGGAAAAAGAACACTTACTGATGAAAACCACATTACTTTAAGAATCCAAATTGTCAGAGCAAGATTCACAACTAGAATGATGATCAAGAGGAGGATAAATAAATAAAGGCAGCGCTTTCTCCAGCCATAAATGCCAACATTGTAGACATACGGAGGTTCTGGTCTCTGTATGTCAGTACCTGGTGTTGGTGAAATATACTCTTCACGTACCATCTGCTACAGAAAAAAATAATGGACATAATTAACTAAAAATAAATATTTCAAACAGGGCATTCTACTTCAAATTTGAAAATTGAACATCTAATAATTAAAAGTAGATTTCTAAGAGCTAAGAATTTAGCAAGCTGATGATCCTCCAAACAAAACAGTGAGGCATTAATAAAAAACATTAATTATATAATTTCATTTAATGAGAACAGAACAGAACAGAACAGAATAGAATAACACAGTTGGATGAGACCTTCAGGCAGGAAACCCTATACTATTTCAGACAAATGGATTGGATAACCAGTGTTGGAGCGTTCACAACTTCTGAAGGCAGGTTGTTCCATTAATTAATTATTCTAACTGTCAGGAAATTTCTCCTTAGTTCTAGGTTGCTTCTCTCCTTGATTAGTTTCCATTCATTGCTTCTTGTCCTGCCTTCAGGTGCTTTGGTGAATAGCTTGACTCCCTCTTCTTTGTGGCAACCCCTGAGATATTGGAAGACTGCTATCATGTCACCCCTAGTCCTTCTTTTCATTAAACTAGACATACCCAATTCCTGCAATTATAGTAGTAATGGGAACACCAGTGGAGGACCTGAAGGGACAAGTTGGGACAGATCATCCTGGAGAAAAATCTATCAATGAGATCACTAAGAAGCCAATACCAAATTGGTGGTAAATAACCAATCAATGATCCATCACATGCATATATATAGATCCATTTCTGCTTTTTTATGTCTATTGAATAGTCTTAAAATGAGTAAACTGATTTATATTCACTGTCCTAATTAATATAGTCTCCTGGAAACAATATATTCTGATAAGAAGGAATCTACCTATTTGTGTCCCTAGAACACAGAACCTGATTTTCAGAGTTGGGCATGCCATTCTGTAGGTAAAACATTAGGGCCATAGTACACATAGTATAGTATACATATGTCTGATTTGTGCATCTATTTGTTATTCAAAAATTATATGTCAGAAACTGACATATAGGATTGACTGGGATAAGCAGTCGTCCTTCCTGGGATCCGATATAGATGCAATAATAGGTATAAATGATAAGTCTCAGAGAGACTTGCTGGCATCAAGGGAAGAATCTATAGACACACTGCAGCCCTAAATACTGCAAATCTGGTCCTAAATATTCAATTGACCTTTACTGACAGTGTCCAAACAAAAATCAGTTAAGGGGTAGCATTTTAAAAAATAAATAATCAATTAAAAATACTAAATTATAAGCTACTTCCCTACTACCCCAGTTGGTTCCAGATGAATTTATAAAAATCTGGAGGGTGCCACAGTAAGAGAAGGTTCTTTAGATTACTCCTAATGCAGGAATGGTTATCCACTTATGAGAACAACTTTCCTTAAATTATAATATTAAAGTGCAACAAGTATTTGTGGAACTCAAGTGTAGCTACTGCATCATGCAAGATAGTTAACATGACTGACAAATACACAGTCTCCACGAAAAGACAACTGACAGCATATGATTTTATACTCAAGCCCTTATATGGCAGAAGCACCCATTATTAAGTAACATGATCATTTTTTTCCCATAAAAGATCAGCCTTTCAGTTGGAGCATCCCAAAAAAAAGTGGGGGGGGGGACCAGCAAGGAAAAAAGACAGCTCACTGCATTAAAAGCATACTGTCCCACCAAAGGAATAATATTTGTTATTTCGATATTGCTATTTATTTCACTGCACATATGTAATGCCAAGGACACAAAGTTAGAGTCAGATGTTGCCGCATTTACATAGTTACTATAATCTAACCTACAAAAATAACTTGTGTATTGTGTTTCAAGTTAATATAATAGCAATCTAATGGTAGGGGGGGAAAGGCAAAATTGAAAGAATTATCATAGGTTTTTTTAAACAGTCTATTAATCCTTTACATTAATTGATTTATAATTTATAATACCTATGCAAATAATGTTTGCCTAAAGGACTTACCTTGGAAGATTTTAACCAACAGCAGAAACTGCAGATCTAACTCAGATCAAACGCCTTCAGCCTGACAATGAATTTCTACACTTGTACCCACAGTGGAAAATATTTTAGGCGTGGCTCAACTTGTTTACATGTTTGGCCACATTTCACATTCCACCCCCTTTCACTAGCGGCACAGACAGGGCTAATTTTACTCTATGACAAACTAGCTGGTGCTGCACTAATGCTTTAGGAGGTGAAAGGCTGAGTATAATTTGTATTTTCAAAATAGTATACACCTCTTATTAGAATATTACTCACACTACTCTGAAGATGGGAAAAATCCTATCGAACTGTTAGCTATTAAAAAAAATGAAAAGAAAACACTTAATTTTGCTCATATTCAGTTTACCGAAATAAAAGTTCAGAGATTGTTGTACATGTACAACAGCAGCACACAACGTTTGGTGAAGTAGAAACATGCAATTGGTCTAGAAGTATATGCTTATCCCAAAATGGGTAAGACCAAGACCAAGAAGTAGGTAAACCCTGGAGAAAAACTATATGTGATTTAACTGAAATATATATTGAATGCAATTATCCTACAACTTACAAAATTATTTTACAATTTTCCTATTCTGTTATATTAAGAATTATTAATAGTGAGAAACCTTCTCAGTTTGGAGCAATGTACAAATGGCTGGGCTAGGGGTTGCAAACATTTATTTATTGAAGAAACTCATATAGTCTTTATTTAAGAAACCCAACTTGGAAGGCTCACAAGAGTTATATAAAGCATCTTTAAAACACAATAAAAACAGGACGGACGGACGGACGGACGGACGGACGGAAGGAAGGAAGGAAGGAAGGAAGGAAGGAAGGAAGGAAACTGTACAGCTATCAACATTCAAGTACAATTTTTTTCTCTCACACAAATACATATAGTATATATACAGAGAGACAAAATGATCTTAGCTTTCTTCTCTCTCTCTAAGCCAGGAGTGGGATCTTTCAATGGCAGGCCAAGAAATCCATTTTGGGAGGTGGCTGAGGCTGTAATAATTGGATAGATAATATAAAGTGGATAAAACCCAAGATTTTCTGTGGGTTTTGCCTGGAAAGGCTGTTGGGAGTGGGGGCGAAGTTTGTGAGTTTTTCTATGAGCCAATACTACAAAGGTTTTCACACAGTGAATCACACCTCAAAATGTCAGGTAATTAAGTCTAATCTTTAGCAATAACTATAATAAAAATAGCTTCAGGGGCTGCAAAAATAGACTTCAGCATTTTTAAGAAGGACATTGAAAACACAAGAATCATTCCTTTTCAACAATTTATTGGTTTTTCTACTCCCATTAGCAGCAGGAAAATTATAGTGTGATTTGCACCAACAATTGGTTGACTGACTGGTGAGAACTCTTTTGTGCTATTGATGATACGCTACAAGAAGGATTTATTCCTGCCAATTCTATTATCTTTTTGTTTATATATCTCTAATTGCTGGCAAGCAACTAAACAGAGTGCACCTTCCTACAATCAGACATCTGAGTGGCATATTGCATCTGCATATGAAAGAATCCAGCCCTATGAATATATACCAAATTACAGAAAAACAATAAGTCTCAACAATCTTCTTTCAACAGTACAGATAGTCTTTGATTTATGACCATTTGTTTAGTGACCATTTGAAGACACAGTGACACTGAAAAAAGTGATTTACAACCTGTCCTCACAATTAAAATGATTACCATCTGGTTGCACTGACATCCACCATCATGAAATGCTTTGAGAAGCTGATAAAGGACACTATTGTATCTAGCCTTCCGCCAGCTTTTGATCCGCTTCAGTTTGCCTACCGACCAAATCACTCTACGGAGGATGCTATTTCTTCTGTTCTCCATCTGAGCCTGAAGCACTTAGAGGAAAGAAATACTCATGTGTGGTTGCTATTTGTCGACTTCAGTTCGGCGTTTAACACAATCATTCCCCAGCATCTAGTAGACAAACTGGGCCTTTTAGGCTTAAACACTCCTTTGTGCAACTGGATTCTTGATTTTCTTACCAACAGGCCCCAATATGTGCGAGTTGGAACAAATACCTCTAATACCATTTTCTTGAGCACAAGTTCTCCTCAGGGCTGTGTCTTAAGTCCGCTGCTGTTCACCCTGTTGACCCATGACTGTTGTGCTAGGTTTGCCACCAACCATATTGTGAAGTTTGCAGATGATACAACAGTTGTGGGCCTTATTCAGGATGACAAGGTGGCACCTTACCGCAAGGAGGTTGAAGGGTTGGTGAACTGGTGTAAGGAAAACAGCCTAGTTTTAAATACCGGAAAAACCAAAGAGATCATTGTTGATTTCAGAAAAGGCAAGCACAGCCACACTTCTCTGTGCATAAATGATTCACCTGTGGAGACGGTTACCAGCATCAAATTCCTAGGTGTGCAGCTAATGAGTAGGCTGACTTGGTCGCTCAGCAGTGAGAAACTGGTGAAGCGGGCACAGCAGTGCCTGCATTTTCTGCGCCGCATGAGAAAAGGACATCTTCCTTCCCCTGTCCTGACCACTTTCTACAGGGGGACAATCGAGAGCATCCTGTCATACAGCATCACAGTCTGGTTTGGAGGCATCACTGCTTCAGACAGGAAGGTGGTGCAGAGAGTGGTGAGAATGGCCAAAAAGATCATTGGCAGTTCCCTCCCTCCCATCCAGGACATAGCACAGAAGCGCTGCTTGAGCAGGGTCCGTAAGATTATCTGGGACACTACACATCCTCTTCACGACCTGTTTTCCTTGTTACCTTCTGGGAGGAGGCTTCGTGGTATCCGAAGCAGAACATCCAGATTCAGCCATAGTTTCATTCCATATAGCATTAACCTTGCGAACTCTCAAGCTTCCTCCTTTCATTATATATTCAAGATGGACAATATTTAATATTTATTTGCTACGTATATGTAGGGATGTGGGTCTATACATATGTTGTTCATAGTATGTTTAGGTGTGTGTCATGTATATGTTTCACATTGAGAGCGGGCAACTAAATTTCATTTTTGATGTGTGCCATCGTGCCCACAGTATAAAAATGACAATAAAGGTTATCTTATCTATCTCCTAAAAGTGTTCCCATGATTACATGATAGGGCACTTGGCAACTGTTGCACATTTACAATGGATGCAGTCCTACGATTGCTATTTGCAGCCTTGCCAGCTGACTTCTGACCAGCCCAGCCAATGGGGAAGCTGGCAGGGAAGGCTACAGGTTGCAATCACGTGATGTCTTACTTAACAACCATGATGATTTGTTTAACCACCATGGCAAAAAAGTTGCGAAATTGAATGCAATCATATGTGATGCCTCGCTTTACGACTACAACTGCTTAACAATTGAAGCCTGGGAAATGGACACCTTGTCAGTCAACAGGAGCGCTATCCCAAAGGTGCTTTTTTCAGGAGGCAACTGGACTGTCTTGTTTTTCTTTGAAGACATTTTGCTTCTCATCCAAGAAGCTTCTTCAGCTCCAACTGGATGGTGGGGAATGGAAGGATTTATATTCCTTGCAGACAGCTGGTCATTTGCATGGCTGGCTCAGGAATTCTGGGAGTTGAAGTCCATGAGTCATAAAAGAACCAAGGTTGCCTATCCCTGTTTTAGAGAGTTGTTCAGGCCATTTGAAGGTTTGGAGATTTCCAGAAAACCCTGTAAACTACAGGAACAGGGCAGAAAACATCCTGCAGCCAAGAAGGCTCCACATGCATTTGCAATACTCAGGTGACCCTGAGGATACAGATAACCTCCAAATGGCCCCAATGGTCAGAAGAGCACTGACACAGACATCCCCTAAAGATGTTACCTAGCCTGGAAATGAAACGTTTGGAAACCAACCCACAAGCTCATAGAACAAACCTTCGCCTTCAACCTATACCTGAGCTACTGATATTCGCCACTATTGCAAATCCTTCCATTCCCCACCATCCAGTCAGAGCTGAAGCTTCTTGGATGAGAAGTGAAATGTCTTCAAAGAAAAACAAGAAAGTCCAGTTGCCTCCTGAAAAAAGCACCTTTGGAACAACCATGACCTGGATGACTAAGAATCTCCATAAACAGGTGTTTTGATTTATTACCAGCTTACCAGGCACTTAGGAGACAAGGTACTGTGAACCAGGAAACAACAACTAATGACTTAATAGTAGGCTATTAACACCCTAACAATTAAAACCCACACACAACTAAGCACCATATAAATACAATGTGTAGACCAACCCAGTGCACACATTCTGGAGAGGGAGAAGTTCTCTAAGGATGGGCTCCAGCAAAGACTCAAACGGGATCCCGTAACACTGCTTAATAATGAATGTTGCAGTTCCTATTGTTGTCATAGATCAAGGACTACCTGTAACTAAACTGAATTTTTAAAATCTCCACTTGGGAGAAGAAGAATCACCATAATATTAATCTACATTGGAAATAAAAGCAATTTTAACAAAAAACTACTTGCACTCAATAAATAACTAATTTTATTCAAAAAGAGTAGGCTAATAAAAGTTACCCAGTCTCCTCATTCTATGCCAGTGACCCAAATTTTACATATTTGGAAATCCTGCAAAGAGAAGGAATTTAAAGTACATGTTTTAATCACATTAGCTACAATGTTCAATTCACAAAAATAAAAAAAAGCTTAGGGATTGCTAAATGAGTTTTGGATAACTGGAAAACTTCCTCAGTATTTTAAGAGCTTCAATCTTGTCCTAATATGGATATTAAAAAGAGCTCTTATATTTCTGTTGGGTAACCACATTGGCTCCTCCTAGATTAACAGTTTGAAGTGCCTAGCCAACTTAAAGTATTTTTGTTCAGTGAAATAGTTCATATCTCACAACATTTATTTTCTATAATAAAAACAAAATCAGATTACAGAATCATACTCAAATGCCTACATATTTTCATCTGAAGAAAAATGCTGTTGTGAAAGGTAGTGTTGAAATGAAAGATGTCACAAATCTACATGCATGTCAATATTATGAAAATAATTGAAACAAGAAAATGCAATAAAACACAGCAAATGCAAGGAAACACAAGGGCAAGCACAGCTTGTAGAAAAAAACAACACAAGACTGCCATTATTCTTCAGTTTAAACAGGTCAAAATAGGATACCAACCCTGATGCATTTTATTTCCCTTTCATTGGGAATAGTGGGAAAGAAAAATAAAAGCAAAGTTACTGCATGGACAAATTAAGAAAAAAAAACCAAACTAAAAGCTGCATCCCACTTTTCACTCTCCTGGCATTAGAGGTGAAGCAGAAACAAAAGTGATTCATCTACAAAATGTCTTCATTTCTACTTGACCAGGCTTCCCAAGAGTGAGCAAACTGTGGCTCCTTTTCGGTGTGGTTCCACCTTCCATTTAGTAGCCTTTGAAATTGGCTAAAAGAGCCAATGACTAAAATTGGATATTGTGGTGTTGGGGAAGGTAACATCAACAGTGCTGATTAAAATACATATTATGACTCAAAGATGGGGAGGGAGGAAACAGAATGTACAGGGGAGGAGTGAAATTTACTATTGGTCCATCAACCCTCCAATGTGATACTTCCCCATAGGGTGCCCAAGTCAACAGGAAGAACCAGGTCTTCAAGCCCTTATGGAAGGCCAAGAGGATGGGAGCCAGTCTGGGGGCAAGATGTTCCAAAGGGCCAGAGCCACTGCAGAGAAAGCTCTTCTCCTGGACCCCACCAGCCAGAATTCCCTGACCGATGGGGTCTGCCGCAGGCCTTCTCTGCTGGCATGGGTGGGGATGGCCAGTTCCATTGGGGTGAGATGGTTCCTCAAGTATCCTGGACCCTTGCGATTTAGGACTTTAAAGATGATAACTGATATGATGAATTAGGTGAGGGTAACACAGTACTAATTTCAAGACTCTCTTCTGTGACATTAGTTTAATTTTTTGAAATAATCTAAAATAGATGCCACAATTTAGGAAGTGGAATGTGTCAGATAGAAGCAATCAAGATAATAAGTGGCCTGAAAAGAAAAAAACGTGATTTATAGGTGTGCTGGGTAGGTTTAACCAGAAAAGAGAAAACTGTGTGTAAGCATGGCAAGTATCTGGGTGGCTATGAAGCAGAAGATTGGCAGAACTGAGCAGATCTGTTCCAGAAGAGAAGACAAGAAATAATGTTTTGAAACAGTGAAGAAATCAATTTTGATTGGGCATTTAGAAAAAGTTCCAAATAGGAACAACTCTTCAACAATGGAAATCGGGCTCAGAAGACGGTGGTCTTTCTCTCTTTCCTGGAGGTTTTAAACTGAGACTGGATGGTCTTCTGTCACGGATGCTAATGGTATAATAGAGGATTCCTGCATTGAACAATATTATCTCTCACTGTGCATCTGAGATACATATTTTCAGCTTTTTATATTTATTTTATACTGTTTATCATATATAAATGAAGAAATTCAAAATGAAGAATTTAAAATTTCCTTAACTTTCATTCACCTTATATATCAGAAAAGGCATACTGTGGATAGGTATAAATTTGCTCTTGCCCTTTTCCCAGATTTTTCCAATCTAGTTTACAGCTCTGGCATTCTGTGTTGGTCTCCATTCAAGTTGTAACCAAGTCTGTGCTTGCTTAACATTTTCAGGATCAGCTAGGTGCTACCCCTTGCTCTGGCATTCATAAGCATACGTTCCTTTAAAGGTGAAAAATACACTGCTTATCACAGCGTATTGCACAGTATGATGTTTTTAAGGAAACTAAAATACTTAGAAAAGGGAAATGTTACATTTCCATCGATATTCGGTACAGGGAATAGCCATAGAACCAGATGAGAGGGCATGGCCTGCCCTAAGAGAACTGGCCACTGACTTGACTAACAGGTTTGCCAGAAGATGAATGGTTAAATGAGGAGCGGAATCATTTTAAGTTTTGGAGCTCCTTGGACAAAAGGAGAAATAAAAATGTAGCCGAGAGGCAAATACTTTTGACACATCAAACGTTGGAGCAAAGTTGTACATGCCGCCTTAATGAGGGGTCACTACAAAGACTGGAAATGAGTTGGAGTACATCAATATTCCCAAAATCTGGAACCAGGATTTTTTTGGGGTTGAGCAGCAGGCAGGAGGAATAGAGAAGGTCGTGCTGGAGAGGTGGGGACATCGACAATCTGGTGCCTCCCGAGGTAAAGCATTAGGTGTTAACTCTCCTAAATCCCACCGCATCCTCAACCAGGAACCCACGACTTCTCCGCTCGCCTGCAACCCTACAACTCGCTTATTCCGAGCGAGCCTCGTTACAAGTGTATTTACTTCCTCAATAAGTCCGCTAGAAAAGTCAAACGTGGCAGGAAGGAGCGGGCTTTACCTGATCTTCCCACGGGCGTCCTCTTCGGGGGGCTGAACGAGGCTGAGCGAAGTCATCGCCTCTCCCTTCTTCGCCGGGGGAGACCGTGGAGCGCGCCCAGGATTCACCAGCCTTCCTCCGGCGGCGGTCCCTCCCCTTCCTTCCCTCGCAGCCCAAAGGAGCTCGTCCAGCAACAAGCGCGGCTTTTTCGTCTTGTCGGCGCAGCTTCGTTCATCGCGTAGGAGGGAAACGCCCCGTCAGCGCCCGCTATTCGCCGCTGGAAAAGAGCGGGAGCCGGTTCCTCTTGGCCCGCTTTTCCTTTAGCCGGCAGAGTCCGGACGCTTCACTGCGCGCTCACAGCGCGTCCCCCTCGCTCGCTTCCTCGCCAGCAAAAACAGAAGCGCAGCTTAGCCAACGCCGCCAGCGGCTCTGAAGAAAATCCACCTCTTCCCTGCCCCTTAACGACCCCAAAGGCGCTTTTCCAAAAGGCAGCTGGATTTTGTTTATTGTTTGTTGAAGACGTTTCGCTTCTCATCCAAGAAGCTTCTTCTGAGAAAGAAAATCCAGCTGCCTTTTGAAAAAGCACCTTTGGGAGAATCCGGACCTGGATGGCTGAGAATCTCCAGAGACGCGCCCCTTCTTTGCAGGTTGCTCGCTCGCGGGACGACGCGCCGTGGCTTTTTGCTGACCAACAAGCAGAAATCCGGCGGTAATTCCTGTAATGTGCCGCTCTCTTTGTACCTCGAACCTACTGGAAAGAAATTGTTTCTGTATTAATTTTGACCCAGAGGGTTTGCTAGTTCCTTCTGATGGCCAGGTGGTGTTCTCTTGAATTATTATTATTATTATTATTATTATTATTATTATTATTATTATTATTATTATTATTATTATTATTGTTGTTGTTGTTGTTGTTGTTGTTGTTGTTGTTGTTGTTGTTGTTATCATCATCATCATCATCATCATCACTATTATTATTATTATTCATTAGATGTGAACCTCAGTCAACTGAACATTCAAACTGACTGGTGCTGATGGTTGACACGGGTTGCCGCCAGCATCCTAGGTATCAACCAGGTACCTCCTTAAAATGTAAGAGGTTCCGAGTAGTGCAGTTTTTTGTAGCATTGTTGGAGTTATTGCAGAAAGCTGCAATTTCTTGAAATATTTTGCAAAGTTTTTGGACATAGTTCCCAGTGCCACGATGACAATGGGTATCACTGTTACACATTTCATCCATAATCGCACAGTTTTGATGGCCAGGTCGCGATATTTCGTAATTTTTTCCAGTTCTTTTTCTTCGACTCTGGCATCTCCTGGTACAACGATATCAATCAGCTGTATTATTATATTATTATATATTATTATTGTTGTTGTTGTTGTTGTTGTTGTTATTATTATTATTATTATTATTATTATTATTATTATTATTATTATTATATAGTATTGTTGTTACTATTATTATTACTGTTCTTGTTGTTATTCACACAGCCAGATGTCCAGACTGGGTTTGGCATTTTTGTCTACCTAGCAAGTCCTTACTAAGCACCTGGGATAGACAGATGTGGAAGTTGTTGTTGTTGTTGTTGTTGTTGTTGTTATTGTTATTATTATTATTATTATTATTATTATTATTATTATTATTATTATTATTATTATGGCTTTGAGGAAGCATTGCTCCTGGCAAGTGGACAAGTCCCTGCAGTTTTGATGGCAAGAGTTGAGATGTGGCCTTCCATTGCCTTTAAAGGCTGACAGGGAGTGACTGGCCCAAGGTCACCTCACTGGTTTTGTGCCAAGGTGAAGCCGGAACTCTCAGTCTCTGGCTTCTAGTCTAGTACTTTAACCACTGCAACAGACTAGCTCTCACCTTGAATTACATACCAATGGAAATTATCAGAAAGGTAATAGAATGTATGGGGCAATATTAGAAAGCAGTTACACAAAGTTCTGATGTACTCACTTCACCTTGTGTATGTGAACAAGTATTTTACTGCTGAGAGTGTCTGTTGGAGGACAAGTCCTTGGAGTTTTCTTGGCAACATGTTTGAAGGTGGTTTGTTCTTTCTGGGGCTTCTTCCTGGAGCTGTGAGAGAGTGACTGACCCAAGGTCACCCAGCTGTTTCACACCTAAATCCGAACTCAAACTAGAACTCACAGTACCCTACTTTCTAGCTCAGTGCCTTTAACCACCATACTGGCTCTCAGTTTCTATGTTTAATTTCCTATTTGTCTTCCAACAGTTAACTAAGTTTAAAACATAATAATTATAAGACCACATAGATACATAAGATAATATGAACCAGTTGCCAATTGTCCGAATTCTGATCATGTGACCATGGGGATGCTTCAACAGTCGCAAGTGTGAGAAGTAGTCATGTCACTTTTTCCCAGTACAGTTGTAACTTTGAATGGCCAGTAAATGAATGGTACTAAATTGAGAAATACCTGTATAAGGTTGGAAGTCATCATCCTCATTATCCAAGATGCTTTTATACCAGTCAATTTGAAAATGTTCCTGAAATAATGGGAAAACTAAGTAGAAGGTCAGGAAAAAGAATGGACTTTCGGTCTTCTTGAAGGAGAAACTTATTTGTTTGTTTGTTTATCAAAGTTATTTACCGCCCATCTCAGGCAACTTTTTCTGACAGCCATTTACATGTCAATGAGAAGTCAATGTAACTGCAAACTGGATCAAGTGCTGCTTATTCAAACTAATTCTTACTTGTAAGCATTCATAAATAAACTTTAATATATTAAACTAATATATTATACTAAAAAGTTTGATAATTTGATAAATAAATAATAAATCAATAGACTATAAAATAATTTAAGAGTCACGTGAGCACAGCAGTTATTTTTGGTCAAATTTATTTACTGCTCCTGTTCAAGGCAATGAAATTGTTATGATCACCAGTTTCATTGCTACACGTTATTCCTTGTTAAATGTTTTCAACAAATTTTCTAGATTAGGGGTGGGCAACTATGGCTCCTTTACTACCTGTGCTGGCTCAGGAATTTAGGGAGTTGATGTCCACAGGTTGTAAAGGGGCTGTAGTTGCCCACCCAGTTCTAGATACTGATATTTGTTCACTGCTCTGTGAATTCCAGAATCTTCCCTTATAGATGTCTGGAGATTCTCAGTCATCCAGGTCACGGCTGTCCCCAAAGTGCTTTTTTTCAAAAGGCAACTGGATTTTGTTTTTTCCTTGAAGACGTTTTGCTTCTCATCCAAGAAGCTTCTTCAATTAAGAGCTGAAGAAACTTCTTGGATGAGTAGCAAAACATTTTCAAGGAAAAACCAAAGTCCAGTTGCTTTTTGAAAAAAAGCACGTTTGGAGGGATTCCCTTATAGATGTTTTTTGTTTAGGTTTGTGGGAAGTCAGCCCCCCTCCCAGAGAAAGAAATATTTTTGGAAATATTTAAAAGACAGAATATATTTCCCTAAAGGAATTAAATGCAGAAATCACCCCCAAGTCTCACTGTCCCAAACAGAAACCAAGTCTGCAGAATTGCAGATGTGATAATCTTGTCAGAAAGATTGGAGTCAGGAAACTGGGATTAGGAAGAAAGATTCCTAGAATCAACAACTCCTCACACCAAAAATCTAAGAGTCATTAGCCACAGCCCCAAGGAAGCAGGATATGACCTTTGGGACATAATAGGATTAACCCACCACTATCAGAATACCAGAAAGGCACACTCAGACTCAGGTCAAAGTTCATGCCACAGGAACAATTCCAAACAAAAGTCTCAGGAAGGTATAAAACCCCACTCCCTACATGTGCTCGCTCTCTTTTCTTCCAGAGCCATCTTCCTGTCTGGCTCTCCTCTTCAATAAACTGCAACCTTCTTTCTAAAGCAGTCACCATGTTGTTTATTCCCGGCTTGGACTGAACCATGATGAAGCCTTTCCTTCAACAGGTTCTTGGAGATTTTTTTTTTTAGTGTACTGTCCTCTGCAGGTTTTCAAATGCAGTTTGAGTATTCCTGCTACTGTTACCTTCACTTTTTCTGAGACTTGTGTCATCAGTTCCTGAGGTTTGAAGCCATTCAAATTGACAAAATATTTTTGTTCTTCCTACTTTGAAACATTCACAGCCTGTACTACAATCTCTTTTTCATAAAGGGAAGTGCTGTGCTCAAAGGACCCTTAAATTATTTTATATTTTATTCAGGGACCAAATTTTGAACTTAATTAATCTTCATCGCTCTCTGGTCTTAAGATCAAATGTAGTATCTGATCTCAGTTTAATTTTATTCTTCACAAAATACTGTAGGATTTCAAGTGGAAACCTGCAGATAGTAACAGGAATGTGAAATCCCCTCCCTCTTCATATAAAATGATCTGTCACTGGGCACAGTAGTTTCAATTTTTATTCGAAGCAATATTAATGATTCTCTTGAGTGCACTCTTCTGCTGACTTTCTGCTTCAATTCAGTAGTCATTCATGGAAACTATTAATTTTGACTACCAACTTTTCTTGAAGATCCAGGCAGAATTCATAATTAACAACTACTCAGTATTTCAGATAGTTTCTCATTGCAACTGTACTATGCAATTATCCAGTGCCGCATGTCCTTACTCAGTACAAAACAATTGTGGTAAGTTTTATTGATCATAAACTATTTTGAATCTGGATATTGGTAAAAAGTGAACATGCAAGTGGTTTAAATAAATTTCAACAAAGAATCATTTCCACCAACCATACACTTTAATTTTTCCAAGTAAGATTGTCATATGGAGTCAGCTACTTCTGGAATAGAGTTAATGATTTAAAAATCAACAAAGTTGGTTTCTCTAAATGTATTAATTATAAATACATAAAATTGCATATAGATGATTACACTTTCTCTGTAAACATCAATTGTTAATTGTCCAAATGCCAGAACGAGCACGTCAACCTCAGTGATGTGACAATACATTTAATAGAATCTCAAAAAACTATTTCATTATTTGATTGTAGCATAATGTTAACCTCTTTGGAAGAAAACTATTTGTTAAGAGGCATATGGTGTTTCCTTGCCTTATCTATTTCTAGGCTTTGCATAAATATTCTTCAAGTTTTATCATGTAGCCAGGACTGAATTTCTGATAGGAAAGACCAGTCATTTGTAAAGAAATAACTCAGAAAAAGGGCGAGGATGGACAGAGATATATAAAAGAAAAAAAATTATTCCACTAAGTAATCAAATTAAGTAAAAAACTTATCATTAGGAGCCTCAGTACTCTTAGGTATGATGCTGGTAATTATATTAAGAGGAAAGATTCTTTCAGAGTTTGACTTTTGTCTCCTTGAGATGAGAGAAAGCGAAACATACCATTACTAGCCTGAAGTTTGAGTTCTTTGGAAAAGTTATATCATTAAGAAGAAAAACAGAATTGTAAGAGAAAGCCATAGTAAAATGAGGTAATTATTTTTTATATCTGGACTAGAAGTTAAAGTCAACCTATGGCTGCTATGAAGTTCTCATCTGCCCTTTCTTTTCACAGCATCTTATATAAGATAATTTTTCCTCCATTGCTCTTTGTGCGCTGCAGTCAACTCAGCAAACTGGAGCATCTGAGGGAATTAAATAGTGAAAGAACTGTTGAGATTACATTTTAATTGAGGAGTTTGAATAAAGTATTAATAGATTCCGTCTTTTTTATATACTCCACTATTTCTTACTCCTGATTTCTGTCACTCAAGCAGAGAAGCGCGGCAAGATGAAAGGTTATTCTTTTTACAAACAAGATGAGCATCTTCAAAAGATTTCCCAGCAGTACAGTATCCACTGTTTCAGCAAGGTCATTTCCTATGAGAAAAGGAAGAGGCTGGCAATGTGACACAAATAAATCTTAGAGTATGTGGAACAAACTTGGCAATCAGAGACTGTACAAGGATGTTTAGATAGTCAGGGGTTATAGTGGATAAGCAATTAAGCAGGTGTGATTGTCTCATGTTCAAAATAATGACAACAGGCAAAACAACCAAGTTCTGGTCACCACAATACCAGAAAGATTCTGAGGCCCTAGAAAGAGTGCAGAGATGGACAACAAAGGGGTCTGGAAGTTAAATTGTATGATGAATGGCTAAGGGAACTAGCTATGTTTAGCCTAATAAAGAGGCCTAGGGGTGACATGATAGCCATCTTCCAATATTTGGAAGGTTGCCACAGGGAAGAGGCTGTCAATTTATTCCCTCAAGTACCTGAGGTCAGGACAAGAAGCATGTGTAGAAGCTTGTCAGAGGGAGATCTAACCTGAAACTAAAGAGAAATTTCCTGATTGAAGGGCTTGCCTCCTGAAGTTGTGTGTGTTCCATCATGTGGAGACTTTCAAGAAAAGATTGGACAACCATTTGTCTGGGATGGAATGAGGATTCCTGCCTTGGGCAGGGGGTTTGGACTAGAAGACCTCCAAGGTCCTTTCCAGCCCTATGATTCTATGATGTATCTATACCTACAAAGATCAGGATCACGTAAGCAATGATATTCCTTGTGTCACCCAATGGAAACAAAAGGTCAACTTAGAAGAAGCAGGACAGGAAGGGGATTGAACTTCTGAACTTTGTTTTTGGAGAAGACTTCTGAGAATACAAAGGATAGCCATGAAAACAAATGAACCATTGAACATATTAACCCAGAATTCTCACACAAGACACAAATAATCAGGCTCAAATTATCCTGTTTGGGATTCATTATCTGAAGACCTAGCTCCCTGGAAAAGGCTCTAATTCTGGAAAAGGTAGAAGGAAAGAAAGGAGAGAACAACCAACAACAAGGTGGGTGGGCTCAGTTGCAGTGGTGAGGAGGAAACTCTTGGAGGATCTGAAAGTCCAAGTTAGGGACAGATGGTTATGGAGAAAATCTATCTATATGCCTGCTAGGAATTTAAAATGACTTGATGGCACGTAATTTATCAATTGAATAGCAGTAGCAATAGCATTTAGGCTTACAATATATACCACCCCATAGCGCTTTAAAGCATTCTCCAGGCAGTTTACAATTCAAAGCCTTATTTGCATGTTGCCCCAACAATCTGGGTTCTCATTTTACCAACCTTAGAAGGATGGAAGGCTGAGTCATTCTTGAGCCGGTCAGAATCGAACTACTGGCTGTGGGCAGAGTTAACTTGCAATACTGCGCTTAACCACTGAGCCACCAGGGAATCATATAAATGATGAGAAAATCAAATGTGATCGTGCGTTTAGAGATGGCCTGCAAGAAACTTGGAAACCGCATGGAATACAGTTTGCCCACGCGTTTAAAGTTTGAGCTTGTGTAGCATCAAGACGTGAATTTCTGTGTTAATTAATTTTTCCATTTTATATGCTAACAAAATGTGAAGTAACTGTGACAAAACTCAATTCTTATAGCCTATCATGAATGCTGAAACTGACAACTAATCTATCTTTATATATTTTTTCCACATGCACCTAATACACTAATAAAATTAATAATGTTTCGGCAGGATTTCTTTTTTTAAGAAAAATCCTATTCATCATTTTATATATTTCCTTTTCTCTTCTACAATGATGAATGTGCCTATTCTGCACTTATTAATGGTTTTTTATATTTAACGTTATAGTTTTAAAAGCTCTTGAGAAATATTGCAGGAATAGAATGCATCAATTAGCACAAAATAAAGAGGAGCATTTTGCGGCAAAAAATAAGATGTTCTAAAAGAAAAAAAGCTAGGGAACATTATATACTTATGAGCATATTGAATAAATCATCAGAAAGCTATTTATGGAATAACATTAAATAAATCTATCTGCACGGTGTGCATAGTGCTTTTAGCTATATAACAGAAGAGATAATGAGTAAAATAGACAGTGGACCAATAAAGAGAATAATTAGCTTCTTATGATACAGATCTGAGTGTCTCAAATATAGACAGCCTCATAATATAGTTTTAAGTACTGTCAGAAACATTTACTATTTAGCCCACAGATGTTTACTCAAAAGTAAGATTACTATGTCCAGAATAATTTATTCCCAAAAGAGTTCTACAGCATGGATTGTTCAGTCTGTCTTTTTGGTACCACTGATGAGTTTTCTGGCCTGTAGATACTTATAGTTCTTTACTTTTAAACTGGAGTTGGAAAGGATGCATCCTTCTGCCACTGAAAGAAGTCAAATTACAGCAGACTTGAGTTATATGCTCAGATTTGATCAATAAAACATTTTAGGATAACAGCAATTTTATCACTTCCATTAATCTAATTAAATTGACTAGGTATCAGGCATGGCGTGGTCTTTTTCAATATTAGAATTATTGTAATGCCCTAAGCAGCAGAAATTATTATTGAAATTATTCAAAGTAGATTAATTAGACTATTTACTTGTCTAGACTGGTATACTGTATTTGATTTTCAATAAAAAGATATGATGGGCTAATTTTTTTCCCCATTCTGCATCAGTACCCTATTGTGTTTCATTATAAGAAGATGAAATATTTCATCAGCAAAGTAAACCCAATTTTGTACCGAAAAGTTAATGTATGAAATTTCCCTCTCAGAACAGTTGTCTGTTTGTACTTGATTCTAGAAAAAAACAATGTCTGCGCATTTTCTCTACCCTGACACAATTATTCTATTTATAATTATTCTGTAGGTTTCTCCGCATAATGCAATCTTACCATTAGATGAAGATAAGGAAAAAGCACAATTCAACTTGAGTCTATCTTCCTTCAATTTACTACTTAGAATAAAAGAAGGGAAAATACAGTTTTATAAGAGGGACAATTTTGATAGATGAGAAATTGATTCTAGACACTTTATTGTCAATTCAATTTTGAAAGTTGTATAGTTTGCTGCTGACTCATTTTTTAAATTAATATAAGGCCAACACAATATTATATATGCATTCTTGGTTTTGGTTGCATTGGCTTATGGATTTTGTAGCTTTTTACTAGTGCCCAAGGGAGGATTTTATCATATTCATGAAGATTTAAAGGAATTATTTCCATTGTTATTCAAGCAAATCTCCAGGGTATCCAGAGGAAAGTTAAAAAAAATATCAATATGTTGACCATGAACATGTTATTGAAGGCTCACTCTTTTATATGTGAATTCTATGATCCCTTCCACCCCACCTCCCCAGATATCACAAAATGGGTTGTGAAAATATTGAAGGAGAATTGATGTCTTGAGAAATGTTGAAATTGGCAGTTGAGAAGTTGTTGTTGTTGTTACTGGCCTTAACTAATAACAAAGCAAAAAATGAGAAAAAGTTGAGGGTGTGCCAATAACCATATTCTCCTTTATGTATGATTATTTTGTTTACTTGTTCAATTCAGAAGCCACATTAATCATCCAAGTGATTTTAAGTTATGTACAACATGTTGAAAAAAATAAAACAAGTAGTACACTATGAGCTCATATATACAGTATAGAAATATTCTGTCCCAGAGTCTATTGAAAAAGCCACATTTTAAGGGATTTCCTAAACAACAGGATTTGGGGATATCCAGACTTTGGGGAAGATACTATCCCAAAGGGCATGTGCTGCCCACAGAAAAGGCACATCTAGAGGTTCTACAAAATGATGTAACTTTAACAATGGGTCCTGCAGTATATTGTCTGTACTAGATCTAATAGGATAGGCAAATACAGCAGGAGAGATGAAGTCCCACAGATAATTAAAGTTCTTATGAAGAACCTTGACTAATGAATACACATTAAGCACATTGAATTCATTGACCATGAACCAGACAAAAGCATTTACATGTTGAAGTGTAGCACCAGGGAGGCAAAAATAGCTATGGCTGATGAAGATGCAGATGTCAGCATGTGTAACTGGGTTGCTATTTGATTGGATGCCCCAGATTATCAGACTACCCAAGTGTGAAGCATGTAATAATGAGTTACAACCGATAGAAAGCAGATTCATAACTTCTGCTGGGCTCATCGGCAATATGGGTCACTGACCACTGCCTTCATGTAGAAACAAATGACATTGTCTTCCTCCCACTCCTAGTCAGTTGCAAATGCAACCTGCAGCCTTATTTCCAGGCTTCAATACACAATTTACTGGGCAGAGGTGTATTAAGCTTTCAGAACAAATGGTCTCTACTGCTTCATTCCATTCTAGTAGCAGCCATAGCAATGACTGACTGTGATCCCTGGCATGCATCTTTCCCCCCCCCCCAACTATTTGTTAGCAGTTGCTGGTGTTTTAATAATCTACAATGGCCCAGCAGTGGCTCATTAAGTCAATGAACTATTATCAACCCTAGAAATCCATGCCCCATTCAACTCTTACATATCCCAGTGGGTAGACGTTTTGTTCCTGCTCAAGCTAGGTGAAGCATCACTCCGTTCTTTTCCACCCCTTACCTAGCATACTACTTTCCTCCCCCTTTTTTTAACCTGTTGAAGTTGTAACACTGGAACATTTCTGCTTTGTTTCTATGCAACTGAGCTGTCAGTTCTTTCTTGCTAGAGAGTTTCTATGGGTCTGCAAAGGAACACAGGAACAAAAAACCAACTTGTTCCTTATTGCTTTTATTATTGAGGCACCAGAGGGGGTGCTATAAGGGAGGAGGGGAATGAGAAAGGGTCAGCATTAGTATCGTAGTATTAGAGATAATATGGAAAGAAGCAGTGAAGACATCCATACATGCAACATCTGTGGAAGCCAAGCAAAGACACAGGGACTTTTAGGGTTGCCAGGTCTGCTTCCAAAAAATAGCGGACAAGCGGGGGGGGGGGG
>NW_015386635.1:378606-391187 GCF_001527695.2 Protobothrops mucrosquamatus | reverse complement strand
GGACTGTCCACTCAAATAGTGGACACCTGGTAACCCTAGGGACTTTTGAGGAAGAAAGTTCCAGGAACCATCCCTAAAATGAAAAGGTAGGCCCTAGCAGACCAGTTCATATAGAAGCCTCCATTGCTGGGAAGGACCAGTCAGATCTTGGTGTAGTTATAATTTTGACTAAGCACCACTTCAACCCTATTGTCAACTCACTGCAATCTGAATCAGAATTTCTGAGGTTGGCTCAAGGAAGCAACAAGCACAGGTGATGAGCAGCTTAAGTGGCAAGAAAAAAATTGTCCTTGGTACATGCTTTGGTTTACTCTCAGGCGAGGGTTCACATGTGCACAAAAATATGTCATGAAAGAAAAAAAAATCTAGCAGAAAAAGAGTATCTAATTAGGGTTTTAAAATTGTGGTGGTAATTCCCTGACATGTTTTAAATGGCATGCAATCATTCTCAATTGACTGAAACATGTAGACAGTGGAAAAGAATGCTGGAAAGTGTGTGTGTGTGTGTGTGTGTTTGTGTGTGTGTGTGCGCGCGCGTCTATCTGTCTGTCTTGTTCAAGCAGTTAATTGAGTTCTGCTCTAATTATGGCTTTTTATATCAATAATAAAACTTGCTTATCAAAGAGCTATGCCCCTGAATGTCCTTTGAGTTTAAACAACAGTGAAAAAAAACCAGACATCTCACTTTCTTCCATTTGTTTAGTTTGGGATGAAAGTCCTGTTTAATCTCCTAAATTCTCTTTTGAGCATCAAATGTGCGTTTCTGTGTATTTATTTTAACTGTGATAGATTGATTTTATGATTGTTTGCCACTCAGATTCCTTTGTTGACATGGCCAGCCATACAAAGTATATATATACATACTAAGAAAAAATGCTAAAGGCTTACTTGTCCGGTTGACTCCCACTCTAGGGTGTGGTGCCCATCTCTTGTTTCTTGGTCGAGGGAAACCAGCGTTGTTTGAAGATATTTTCCGTGGTCATATGGCCAGCATGGCAATAGACCAAAGGCACATGGAATGCTGTTACATTTCCACCAAAGTAGTGAATAGAATAGAGCTGGAAGGGATCATGGAGGTCTTCTAGTCCAGCCCACTGCTCAAGCAGGAGAACCTTTACCATTTCAGACAAGTGACTGTCTACTAGTCTCTTCTTAAAAATCTCAAGTGATGGAGCACCCACGATTTCTGAAAGCACATATTAATCTACTGGCATCTGTATGCTTTCAAACTGCTAGGTGGGCAAGAGCTGAGGCAAGGAATGGGAGCTTATCCTATTGTGGGGTGTGCAGGACTTGAACCCAGATTGTCAACTTTCCAGCTGACAAGCTCAGCTTGTCAAGAGTCACATGCAAAATATCCTAGCAGAGCCAAATATGAAATCCTAACAACGGGGAGAGAGAGAGAGAGAGAGAGAGAGAGAGAGAGAGATTAGAAGCATGGATCTTTTTACAGTCCATAAAATATTTGGACTTTGAAAATAGAACGCTAGTGCCCCCTGGTGGTAGTAAAGCCTATATCGTATTTTTTAAAATAAACGCAATCGTTTGGGAAATAATTATTTCTGTACTACTTTATATGTATAGACCACTACTTTAAAACAGAGAATATCAGAGACCTTTTAAACAAGGTGCTCTCTGAGCTCTCTGACTAGCACTGATGATGTTACCTAGTTTGGGTAATGAAACGCGTGCAAGAAAACAAGCAAGCTCAGAGAGCACCAAGGACCCTCATGTCAACCCTGAGCTGCAAAACATTCACCTTTATTGGTATCAAGCAATCTTCTCTAACCTGACATACACTAGGAACACCGACTAGAGGTCCCTTCATTTTCACATATCACGAGAAGTAGCTGGCTGGGTATTGTGGAAGGGGCTAGGCTGAATGCAAAGGTTTTTGCTTTTTCTTTAGAATTCAGTACAGGTAGTGCTCGCTTAACAAGCTTTTGAAGTTACAACGGACTCAAAAAAGTTATTTATAACTTGTCCTCAAAATTACACCTGCTGCACACACCATGGTCATGTAATTGCATGTCAGGTACTTGTCAAATGGCTCACATTTATGACCGGTAGCAGTGTTCCGTGGAATGTTTCTTGCTATTTTTTGGCAAAAAAATGTCAATAAAAGCTCACTGGATATGCTGGATTCACCTAATGACCACACTTAACCACCATGATGATTTATTTTACAAACATCATAAAAATGGTCATAAAATCAAGTCAGATCGTGTGATGATCCACTTAAAGAAATCAAATTACTTTCAAGCTGAGCAATTATTCTATTCTGTTCTGTTCTGTTCTGTTCTGTTCTGTTCCGTTCCGTTCCGTTCCGTTCCATTCTATCCACCCCATTCCACTACACTACACTACACCCCACTCTTTCTACCCTGCTACATTTCAAAAATATTTGGTGAAAATCTAAAATACTTGGAGAAAAATATCTTCAGTGGTTATCTCTACATATTACAGGAGAATACACATGCCAACCATGTAATCCAAAGCATGTACTTAAGTGGATTTTATTGAATTCCTACTGCAGAGACTAAGGAGCAAATGGAAAGCTTCATTATTATTATTAATAATAATAATAATAAAAAAAAAGTTGGAAGGGATCTTGGAGATCATCTAGTCCAGCCCTGTGCTCAGACAGGAAACCCTATACCATTTCAGACAAATGGCTGTCCAGTCTCTTCTTAAAAACTTCCAGTGTTGGAGCATTCACCGCTTCTGGAGGCAGGTTGTTCCACTGGTTAATTGTTCTAACTGTCAGGAAGTTTCTCCTTAGTTCTAAGTTGCTTCTCTCTTTGGTTAGTTTCCATCTGTTATTTCTTGTCCTGCTTTCAGGCGCTTTGGAGAATAGCTTGACTCCCTCTTCTTTGTGACAACCCCTGAGATATTGGAACACTGCTATCATGTTCCCCCTCGTCCTTCTCTTCGTTAGACTAGACATACCCAATTCCAGCAGCCGTTCCTTATATGTTTTAGCCTCCAGTCCCCTAATCATCTTTGTTGTACAGAGCTGTCCTGCATAATTATGGCTACCATATCAGGACTACACAGAAGTGTAGTTTATATGGGAGAAAAACTTTCTTGAAAGGGCAATGATCCAAATGTTCCTTGTTCCTGGTAGAAGAGGAACATTCATTCACCAATCAATGGCTAAGCAGCACTTGTTTGCCAAGGGCCCAGCTTTTTTTTCTGCTACACAAAGTAAGCAAGCTGTGCAACTAAGAAGAATTTCAACAAAAGGACATATTTCTTGATAGGCAAAACAATGAAGGTTTTTCTTATTACTGAGGTTTCCCCTCATCAGTTGTATGTTTCTGTGTTTTGTTTTGCATTACTAGGCTACTAGGCTAAATAAATATCATTTATTTTTATAACATTTAGAGCAAAATGAACGGAGATGGAATCAAAGGCTCTTAACCTGTGTTATAAATGTAATCTCTTTAGTTTTTAGCTGTCAAAAATGTAAGCCTTGTTTCAATATTGAATAAATAGGTAAGCAAAATAAAAATTATAATTCTAATCAAGTTAGTTGGAAATGGTTAGTTCCAAATAAGTTATTACGTGAGTTATAAAGCCAGGCCATTATGTAAAATAATATGTAAATGTATGGAGAAATCTTTAAATGTACATATTTACGGTAACACCTTTCTAGCTCATTTTCTTCATGTAATGGGCTGGCTTCCAGTTCATTCCTGGATGCAATTCAATGTTCTGCAGTGGAACAGCTGGCCTCCAGAAATCGTGAGTGCTCCATCACTGGAGATTTTTAAGAAGAGACTAGTAGACAGTCACTTGTCTGAGATGGTATGGATTCCCCTGCTTGAGAAGGGGGCTGGACTGGAAGACCTCCAAGGTCCCTTCCAGCTTCTATTCTATTCTATTCTATTCTATTCTATTCTATTCTATTCTATTCTATTCTATTCTATTCTATTCTATGGCACTGTTTACAATTAGAAGTTGTAGTTTCTGAAGGTGCACTGGGTTTCAAGTATTGTTGTCCAAAGTCATAAGTTGTCATCAGAAACCTTGCTTCAAGCACGCCTACCCGCTGAGGTCTTGTGAGTGGCTACTTGGTTTTGGACTTCTGTAGTTCCTTCCCTGAAACTGATTTACAGTTTTATCTACCTTGTTCCTTTTTGATACCAGGCAAAGGCTTTTTTACTCTATCAAAACTTTTAAGCATAGCTAAGTTTCCAGTGCTGTGTTTCTGTTACATACTTTTATTTTCATGGTAAAACTATTTTTTATCCCCCCACTGCTTTTAGTGGATTATTTTAATTTCTGACATAAAGTTAATCTCTATGAATTTTGTATGTGTTTTCCTGGTTTCTGGGACTTATCCGACAAACAAGTGAATAAATGCATTTGAACCATTGCTTAAAACAATATGAAGATATGATTGTGATTAAAGAAGCTCAGGGACATCTGAAATTTTGGAGCAATGTAAAAAAGTAGTTGATTATCCTCATAGATTGTCATGTTTCAGCAGCTGTATCCAATAACACCTTGAGGTTCTCCTATAGTACCATTAAATGTATTTATAGGCACCTTGACAGTTCAACAATATATGGGTACAAATGAGGTAATGGGGCCTCATAATATCAATGCAATTATGCCTGGGATCATGTTTGTCAGCTTATCTTATTACATTGTCACCATAATATATTGCATTATTAAAATGTCACGATAATATTCTCTGCTGTTATTTCTGCTGAAATAAACTTTCCCAGTTTGTCTTTGATTGTAAAAATCTCCACATTGGTAATATTTAATGCATAACAGGATGTGGATACATCTTAATTTAGCCAAGGCTGTCATTTCTGTAATGGTAGGCTGCATTGCCAAGAAAAACAAATAGTAAAATGAAATGCATGAACTGCAGCACCCTAGCAAGATGACGTTAAACCCAAAATGTAATTGCTTAAGGTCATAGTCTGGAAAGGTTAATTTATAAGTTGTCTGTGTTGATGACAATGTTTTATATATCCATACCCATATCTATTTGTATGCAGTCTTGAAAGTACATGAATAGGCACATAAATATACACATACACAAATATAGACACAATAAAATAACATTTCATTTTGGATCAAAATTATCAAATGACAATGAAAAGGGTTTTGAGCCTGTTAATAAAACAGTTTCTCCAAACTGATGACTTCCAGGTCTGCTGAAATGTTAGCTTCCAGTATCCCCAGCTAGCATTCCCAACGATCGTATTAACAGGGGATCTGGGAAATTGTAGTCTCAATAAACTCAGAAGTCACTAGGCTGGAAGAATCCCAAAAGTGCTTTTTGAGGAGGCAACGGGACTTTCTTGTTTTTCTTTGAAGACGTTTTGCTTCTCATCCAAGAAGCTTCTTCAGCTCTGACTGGATGGTGGGGAATGGAAGGATTTATACTCCTTGCAGACAGCTGGTCATTTGCATTCTTTTGCAGAGCCGTTGAAGCCATTTGGAGGTTTACCTGTGTCCTCAAGGTAGTGCAAAAGTAGGCTGGAAGAGGATGTTTCATGAACATTAGACTGAAGGATTACATCGTGAAGGATTACAGTTAATATAATTCCCAGTTAATGTGGTCCTTTACAACATACTGAATTGAGGTGATGTTTATTTGCAATACTAGGAAACATTGAACTAACTCAAGGATGAGACTCTAGATGAATTTTTTTCAACATTATCTGCATAAGTGCATATAATCTGTATATATAACAGCCATTTATGTTATCAGTAAAGGCTACATTTATCATGGCGTCATTTATCATTACTTCATGAAAAATACCAGAATAATTTTCCTTTCGTTTTTGTATCCATATTCAATAGTATATTTTAACAGGACAAGTATATGGGCCTTAATATTTTATAAGGTGGAAAGATAGAGAGCTGTTATTTTAATTTACCCTACAGTTTGAGAAAACAATGGAAGTCTGTACCTGAACATTTTTTGCCAAAGTGGATCTCATTGAATTGTAGATCTTAATTAAACCATTAAATAGAAAAAAGAGGGATTATTATGCTTTTTATTAAAATTGCTTGAAAGATGACACTTATAGGTTTTCATGCAAGAAACAGTAGAAAAAATGATACTGCATGTAGCAAAACTACTTTAGGATCAGAAAAAAATTGGAAAAGACATTGTTAGGCTGCTTATTATGGGATAATCTTCAAGACAGATATATGTAGAGCATTTCAAATAATCAGATCTGCAAATAATAGTACTTATCAATTGTATTTTGTTTTTTCTTCTATTTTTTTTAACTTCAGCTTGCCAATTTCCACAGGAATTTTATAATAGGTTACCAACAGTTATAACTTATTTTATTCTTCTATTTTTTATGGAAATAAAACTCTCAACATGCTCTCTTGCCTATGAAAGCCACATCCATATTTTAAAATTTCATGATTTCTCCAGCATTTAGAAAGTACTCATCATTTTCATTTTATGTCTATCAGCAGATTTGAGGGAAATAAAACAAATGTGAAAAAACTTCATCTAACAGCACAGTATAAAAAGTTTAGAGCTACTTAGTATGACAGAGGAAAATACTGAGTACATGACCTGTGAATTTTAGCAATGCCAGGAGGTGGAGCTGAAGTTCCAACTATTTACTTCATTTACCTATTTCTCTAACAAGTTGCTAAAACGCTTATTTTATTTTATTTTATTTTTTTAAACTTCTATGCCGCCCTTCTCCCCAGAGGGACTCAGGGCGGCTCACAGCATGTTAAAAAACAACACAAAAAAACATTTCCCCTATAAAACCAATTAAAAAGCAAATATATTAATAGCTGTGTCATATTTAAAATCTTTGAAAATTTTTAAAAATTATTCCCTATTTAAAATTCACCNAATGGTAGGCTGCATTGCCAAGAAAAACAAATAGTAAAATGAAATGCATGAACTGCAGCACCCTAGCAAGATGACGTTAAACCCAAAATGTAATTGCTTAAGGTCATAGTCTGGAAAGGTTAATTTATAAGTTGTCTGTGTTGATGACAATGTTTTATATATCCATACCCATATCTATTTGTATGCAGTCTTGAAAGTAAATGAATAGGCACATAAATATACACATACACAAATATAGACACAATAAAATAACATTTTATTTTGGATCAAAATTATCAAATGACAATGAAAAGGGTTTTGAGCCTGTTAATAAAACAGTTTCTCCAAACTGATTACTTCCAGGTCTGCTGAAATGTTAGCTTCCAGTATTCCCAGCTAGCATTCCCAACGATCGTATTAACAGGGGATCTGGGAAATTGTAGTCTCAATAAGTCACTAGAAGTCACTAGGCTGGAAGAATCCCAAAAGAGTTTTTTGAGGAGGCAACGGGACTTTCTTGTTTTTCTTTGAAGACGTTTTGCTTCTCATTCAAGAAGCTTCTTCAGTTCTGATTGGATGGTGGGGAATGGAAGGATTTATACTCCTTGCAGACAGCTGGTCATTTGCATTCTTTTAGAAAGTCATTGAAGCCATTTGGAGCTTTACCTGTGTCCTCAGGGTCACTTGAGTAGTGCAAATGTGTGCACTAGGAGCCTTCTTGGCTGCAGGATGTTTTCTGCTCTGTGTCCTTTCACTGTGGAAGACAGGCACAGAATGTTGGGGATGAGTCTGGGTTGTCTGCATCTCAAACTGAAGTGCAAATGGTTCCTGTAGTCTGCAATGTTTTCTGGATATCCGTTCATACTCCCTCACCATTCGAAGGGTATTCATCCCAAAGTGCATAGCTAAATGTCTATGGAGATTCTAAGTCATCCAGGTCACAGTTGTCCCAAAGGTGCTTTTTCAGGAGGCAACTGGACTTTCTTGTTTTTCTTTGAAGACGTTTTGCTTCTCATCCAAGAAGCTTCTTCAGCTCTGACTGGATGGTGGGGAATGGAAGGATTTATACTACTTGCAGACAGCTGGTCATTTGCATTCTTTTACAGAGCCATTGAAGCCATTTGGAGGATTACCTGTGTCCTCAGGGTAGTGCAAAAGTAGGCTGGAAGAGGATGCTTCATGAACATTAGACTGAAGGATTACATCGTGAAGGAGTACAGTTAATATAATTCTTAGTTAATGTGGTCCTTTACAACATACCAAATTGAGGTGATGTTTATTTGGACTACTAGGAAACATTGAACTAACTCAGGGATGAACTCTAGATGATTTTTTTCAACATTATCTGCATAAGTGTATATAATCTGTATATATAACAACCATTTATGTTATCAGTAAAGACTACATTTATCATGGCGTCATTTATCATTACTTTATGAAAAATACCAGAATAATTTTCCTTTCATTTTTGTATCCATATTCAATAGTATATTTTAACAGGACAAGTATATGGGCCTTAATATTTTATAAGGTGGAAAGATAGAGAGCTGTTATTTTAATTTACCCTACCCTTTGAGAAAACAATGGAAGTCTGTACCTGAACATTTTTTGCCAAAGTGGATCTCATTGAATTGTAGATCTTAATTAAACCATTAAATAGAAAAAAGAGGGATTATTATGCTTTTTATTAAAATTGCTTGAAAGATGACACTTATAGGTTTTCATGCAAGGGACAGTAGGAAAAATGATACTGCATGTAGCAAAACTAGGATCAGAAAAAAATTGGAAAAGACATTGTTAGGCTGCTTATTATGGGATAATCTTCAAGACAGATATATGTAGAGCATTTCAAATAATCAGATCTGCAAATAATAGTACTTATCAATTGTATTTTGTTTTTTCTTCTATTTTTTTAAACTTCAGCTTGCCAATTTCCACAGGAATTTTATAATAGGTTACCAACAGTTATAACTTAAGTCAGTTTCTTCTATTTTTTATGGAAATAAAACTCTCAACATGCTCTCTTGCCTATGAAAGCCACATCCATATTTTAAAATTTCATGATTTCTCCAGCATTTAGAAAGTACTCATCATTTTCATTGTATGCCTATCAGCAGATTTGAGGGAAATAAAACAAATGTGAAAAAACTTCATCTAACAGCACAGTATAAAAAGTTTAGAGCTACTTAGTATGACAGAGGAAAATACTGAGTACATGACCTGTGAATTATAGCAATGCCAGGAGGTGGAGCTGAAGTTCCAACTATTTACTTCATTTACCTATTTCTCTAACAAGTTGCTAAAACGCTTATGTAGTCCCAAGTTGATCCATTAATTTGAATAGACAAGTCGCTGCAATAAAACTAATTTTATGAAAAATGTTTTCCCCCCCTGATAGTTACAAGACAACAAGGGGGGCTGCAGGATAAAAAGGAAAGACCAAAGTATAGGTTGGTTGTGTTCATCTAACAAATAAAAACTACCCCAGTTTGTATTAAATGTAATTTGTATTAAAATGTTTTAAAAGGTACCTACGCATCTTTTTTACTCCTAATAGATCCAGGCATCATCAATTAAAAAGAATCAGGATTATTGGTGATTTGAAAGATACCCAGCAGACAACCTTGGAGAGCATTCTCACTTGAGGTAAACAAAGTAACAACAACAACAACAACAACAACAACAACAACAACAAAATAATAATAATAATAATAATAATAATAATAATAATAATAATAATAATAATAATAATAATAATAATAATAATAATAATAATAATAATAATAATAATAATAATAAAAAAAAAAAGTTGGAAGGGACCTTGGAGGTCATCTAATCCAATCCCCTGCTCAGGCAGGAAAACCTATACCGTTTCAGGCAAATGGCTGTCCAGTCTCTTCTTAAAAACTTCCAGTGTTGGAGCATTCACTGCTTCTGGAGGCAGGTTGTTCCACTAGTTAATTGTTTTAACTGTCAGGAAGTTTCTCCTTAGTTCTAGGTTGCTTCTCTCCTTGATTAGTTTCCACACTAGATATGCACATTTTACTTGATCTAAGCCAGGGACCAGCCATAGGAAATTACTGATATTTATGTTCCCTTTCCTACACCAATGGTGCAATGCTGAATGCCCAGTCTCACTGAAATTTCAGACGGATTTGTTGTATGGTTTTTCATGGATAATTTCATAATACTGTTTCAAAGGCCAGTGAAGTTAAATAGACCCTCCCTCCCGCACTATAGTTAGTGTGAACTCCAGTGAGTTTGGTTTATGGTGGGCCTCTTTTCGATGGACAGCTAGGAATAATTTTTTTAATTTGGCTGCAACCCAAAACATTGCTTATACTGTCTGCCTCTTTTATCAGAATAAAATAATTTGCCTGGAATGTTAAGACATGAAGTCCAATATATTTGGAGGACGTAAGGTGCTGCTGGACTCACTTACTGGTCATCAGGCATGGTGTGTGTACATTAGAAGGGAAGTAGATGATAAGCACAGAAGACTCCATTAGTGTCTGAAATTTTAAACATGCAAATTTTCAAACTGCATAAGAGCCAGACCACATAGTAATCTGAGTGAACAAGCTAGGCAATATAGGATATTGCTTTATCAAAAATGCCTTGCTCACTTTCTTCTTAATTTATGCTCTTCCACAAAAGAATGAACAACCATAGGATTGCCCCAACTGACCTTATCTTAATCCTTGACCCTTGAGCCAAAGCACAAATGGGTAATGTCAGGAGCAGCAGACACAGTGCTACTAAGCATCTCTGTGCTCAGATAGTAGCTGACCACCATCAAAAAGTCTATAATGTCCCAGTAGAAAGAGGTTCTTCGGATGCTGTTTACAGAATACAGAGTGTATGTAAGTGAATGAGTTAAATCTCTTATCTTCAGTAGTGCTGAAATAAAATTTCTCAAATGGCACTTTCCTAATTACATTCCTGAGATTTGTTTCCCCTCATCATCGTATAAAAATGATGTCTGTTTGCCAGATCTCTTCTGCATAAAGAATGTGAGTATTACAAGTGTCTGCTGGTACAAAGAACCTAGACAAATTGAGTCATTAATAGAACCAATTCAGTTAATTTGATTTGTTTGGGAGTTTTAATTTAATTTAATTTCCTATGATTTTATATTACCTTTGGAACACCGTATATTAATTATTTGATAAAGAGGAGAAAATCGTGCATGATATAGTTAAAAGAGTAGTATTTCTGTCAATGGAACACATTCTTCTTTTTAGCAGAAATGCTGATAATCCAGCGTAAACCCCTGTTCAGGGAAGGGAATATTGAAGCAATTTTAACTTTCTTCTGCAACCTTCAGTTTCAACCTTATTCCTGGAATTGTCCCAGCAACTATGGGAACAGGAGGCAGAGATAATTAGTGGGGAAAGAGATTAAATTAAAAACACTTTTTTGTGTGCTTTGGAGAGTAAGAGATCCCATGGATTAAGCTTTACTTAGGACAGTGATGGTAATAATAATAATAATAATAATAATAATAATAATAATAATAGTAAAGTTGGAAGGGACCTTGAAGGTCATCTAGTCCAACCCCCTGCTCAGGCAGGAAACCCTATACCATTTCGGACAAATGGCTGTCCAGTCTCTTCTTAAAAACTTCCAGTGTTGGCGCATTCACCACTTCTGGAGGCAGGTTGTTCCACTGGTTAATTGTTCTCACTGTCAGGAAGTTTCTCCTTAGTTCTTGATTGCTTCTTTCCTTGATTAGTTTCCACCCGTTGCTTCTTGTCCTGCCTCCAGGCGCTTTGGAAAACCTTTTAGAACCTTTTAGAGACTGAGTGCCCAAACTGCAACCCAAAACCCACTTATGCATCGTCGGATGCCGGGTGGGTGTGGCCCATTGGCTGGGTGTGGCCCATTGGGTGGGCGTGGCTGCAGTGGTAACAGCAGACTGGGTGGGACTAAAAAGTTCAATCAATCAATTCCAACTTTGACTGATTGATTGAACCTTTTTTTTTTGTACACGGCAGCGGAGGCCTAAAGCGAAAAGGTTTTATAAAACCCAGCTGAAGGCCTAGGACTGGGGCGATGGCGCGCGTGCCCACAGAGAGGGCTCTGAGTGCCGCCTCTGGCACCTGTGCCATAGGTTCGCCACCACTGACTTAGGATCTCCGGTGGTTTAAAGTTTTACAATATTCCAACTGATTGTTATACAGGTAGTCCTCAAGTTACGAACACAACTGAGCCCAAAATTTACCATCTGACCAGATTATAATAACAAAAATACTTGAATGTGCAGAAATGGATAGATTAACTTTAGAAATGAAAGAGAAAGAAGATACAATTTACTTTAAAACGTGGGACAAATTTTACCAATGGTTAGCAACACGACAGAATGAGAAAAGGTTATGAAACTCAAAGGGATAATTGATAATTTGTACTTATATTTCATGTTTATTTAGATGAACTTTTTTCTTTTTCTTATTTGTGATGTTAATAATAAATAAATTATAGCTAATAAGTAATATATTAATATTTTAAAGTTATTACAACTAATTAGTAATATATTAGCAATATTATATTAAGCATTGTTATTTAGTAAAATGAATGAGATATATTGACCAACTTGTTATTTACATGATTATAGATAAAATTAGTTATTGTAAGCTGTTTAATATTAGACTAATGACTAAGATTTAATATGTATACCCGGATGGGTCTACTTGCTGAAGCGATGTTATTTTGTGGGAATAACCCCACTATTGTGTTTACCCTTTTC
>NW_015386635.1:365897-376479 GCF_001527695.2 Protobothrops mucrosquamatus | reverse complement strand
TTTAATATTAGACTAATGACTAAGATTTAATATGTATACCCGGATGGGTCTACTTGCTGAAGCGATGTTATTTTGTGGGAATAACCCCACTATTGTGTTTACCCTTTTCCTTTGGTCTAACCCTTTTGTATGTTTCCCTTTGTTATACCCTTGTTGACCCTATTCCCCTTTTACCCTTATAAAACTTAATAAAATATTTGAGAAAAAAAATTCTACCCGAAGTCTCAGCTTAAGTTCTCCAATTCACAGTCCAACTGAGCACTCAGAACTTGAATTGGAAGAGAAAACCCAGCTACTTTGGCCCAATGATCTCCGCCATGACTATGTCACCAGAATTGTATTGACTGAGAGAAGACTTCCTGAAGCCAACCAAATAAAGTATCTTAAGACCAAATTTTGTATCTTCATAAAGACAATTTAACTACAGGCAGATGCTTGTGTTAACATGCACACCAGACCCTGAACTGGCAGAAAAATATGTTAGCATCCAATTTGCTGCCACAGTTGATGAAACCATCATGGTAACAAGAATGGCAAATCTTTGCTGTTTTGATATGGGGCAGGCTAGTGTGATAGATTCCCCAAGATTTATTTTCCCCTCTACTGAATATCTCCTGCTGCTAGAAATGGCATGTTTAACACCATTTTCCCATGTCCTGACACATTTCTGAAGACAGTTTTAGCACTCTTTTTGAAAATGGGTCACAGGTACAATTTTGGGAAATCTGCCTCCCATTCATCCAGCATTCTTCCGGGATCTGCCAGGAATCTGTCACCTGTTCGCTGGGTTGTTTTTCTAAACAACATTAACCCATGTAATATAAAGAGCTTGTACGAAACTTCACAAAGCTTTGAAAAGCTCTGATCAGGCATTATGCAGACAGATGTCTCTGTAGAAGCCTAGTGTCTACTTGTAATATTGCTTTTTGTCACTTACATATAAAAAATAGGCTTTGATCCACAGCATCTGCCTAGTAAGGCCTGAAATGCAATGAGCAAGCAGACAGGTTGATACAAGTCTTTTGTTGCTTTCTTTAAGTAACTAGTTGTAGTGAAACAAAAGGGGGAAAATAGATTTGAGATTCGCCAAATGGTTATTAGTTAAAATCTGATGTTCATCAGTGACAAAGGAGTTCTGAGCACAAATACATTTTTTCAGTAACTATCATGCAAAGAACATAAAAACGTCTCTAAGACCATGTCATTTTACTGGAAACAACAATCCTATTTTGTATAGGCCAACTGGTGGAGGATCTTTGCAGTCTTTCTCAATTCTGCTTATTCAGATCTTTTTATAATTGAAGGCAATAAACCTGACAGTGGCAGTGAGTCCTACGAAAGAAGAAAATCTGGGACTTTCCATGTTAGTCTTCCATAACCTGGTCAAGAATCTTCTTTTGGAGGCATACAGGAGCTAGATGTTCCTGTTGATTTTTGGGGGCGCCCAATTATAGCTGTATGTACCTCTGTACTAAGTTTATGTTGCAAACAGTCAAGAGTTCATTTTGAGCTGGATGTTCATAAAATGAACATGTTTACTTCTGTGTACACATGTATATGTTTGTATGGACAATCCAGCTTTCCACCAACCAACTGCCTTCCAGATTATTGGATTAAAGAGAGATGCCCTCAAGCTGAGCTCAGTTTTTGTCTTCATGCAGTTCCTTGGCAGGCAGAAGAATGTATGTGAAGGGTAGCAGATTGGAGTAAGGTAACAGAGCCAATGAAACAAATGAAGTAAAAGTAAATTAAATCCTCCCTCCCATCTAGCTCATGTTCCTATGGTCTTAATGGACACATAACGTAAATCCCCACTTGCTCTACTTACATTACGGATGTAATTTTGTACTACTTTCAGCATGAACCAGATCAGATTAAAATTTTCCTCTTGCAAAGACAACCTTGTGTAATTACAGCTGGTAAATGGTAAGTGAAGCTAAGAATGAAAGGTTTTTCTTTCATTCTTAGCAGTTCTTAAAATTGTTAAGACTCAAGACAATAAGTGCTTAATATAGATAGTTTTCACAAACATTTTGGGTTGTTTGAGTTTAAGAAGATAGGTAAACAGAAGTTTCTGAGGTGAGAGAAAGTAGGATTCTGAGGTAACAAAAATTTCTGAAGCAATAGAAAGTAGGTATATTCAAGTTTATGGCAACAATAAGGCCATCAGGTGGAGCTCAAGTCTTTTTGTTGCCTGAAGAATACATTAATGCTTTATATGCACAGAAGCTGCTTGGACAGACATTTATTTCAGTGCAATGATACTAGGGTATTCAGATATGAAGACCACATAACTTTGCATTCCATTGTTGGCTTGTACACAGCTTCATACTCTCTGAGATACCTGTTTCTCTTGTCTGAAGGCCCTGAAAGTCTCATTGGAAAATAAACTATGCATTGCCAATATAATAATATGAGGAGAAGATGCAGAGAATTCCTGAGTTATTGCTGATTATTGTACTTTACCATGAAATTTGTTTCTGAATCAGAAGACAATATTATGCCCAATTATGTCTCTGATTTTCTTTTTCTGCCTTCCCATTCCTGATACCACTGAAGGGCAATTCATCCATTTGTTTATATCAAGGTTGGCTAGAAAGATTATAGGGCTGAGGGAGAGAAAAACTGAATTTGCTAACTATATCTCATTTCCTCCTTGTTTCAGCAATAAATGCAAAAATAATTACAGTATAGGATAGCTACATGGTTCTCAGGCAAAGAATTTCTGATCATTTGCTACTTGAAGTCCATTTTTGTCTGGACTTCAAGAAACCTGGACCTTTTGCATAACAAAAAATAGATCTAGCAACAATTGTAATTTTAGGTCTTACTCCCCCCCCCCTTTCCCCTTTTGTAGCATGTTTTCAGTCTGGAATACTTTTTTTAAAAAAAAACCTCTTCTGAAAGCTCTTTTAGAAGAAAAATCTGATACAGTTCTTTAAATAAATAATAAATGTTAAATGCTTAAGTTTCTTATGATCTCAGGATTAGGAAGAATGGAGTTGTTAATTTCTTTTTAAAATAGTCTTAGGAAAGAAACATTATAAAGTAAAGCAATCAATGCAATCCAATTCATTTTGTGGGAAGTTATTAAATCATTTTAATAGTATGTTTTTTGTGTGCTTTACTGTTGCAAGCTGGTGCATGTTCTTTAAGAAGTGGAATAAGGACAAAAGTAATTAGGATGTGCTTTCCTAAGAAGCTTAGTATATTTATTTATTCCTCAGTTAGTTCTAACACTAATTTGTTTGGTTTGTGGCAGAAAAATCTTAACGTTCTTGAAGGGGTATCTGAGATGCATAAGTGTGGGATGAAAATCCCTCTTTAACAATGCAAAGCAGAGATGGGCAGAGTTTGTCAAAATCTCCAAGCTCTGCTGCCAGGGAATTTTCAATTAATAAGAGTTGATACATTCAAAATTAGACTTTTGGAGAGCAAAAGGTGGACTTCTGGCCACGAGGCCCAAATTTTGTCCTTATTTACATTATCTTCAAGCAACATTTTGCCTTCCATTGATTTTAGAAGGAAGGGATTTTTTCCAAATTTGAGAACTGATAGGTGAAAAACCACTGCGGTATGTACTTGTGATTCAGGATGTGGATTTTTTCAACTCTGAATTTCTCTGTTAATAGGATTTGTCCTCCAGGCAGTGAGGAAGGAATTTCTGTGAGAATAATGAAATCATAGGTATGGTTCTGTGGAGTAGCCATCAAGCTACAGCTCATGGGTGCCCAGTTCACTGTCCATCTCGCCCTGAACATGCAAACATTTGACACAATATTTCAGCAACTCTGTCACAACATTTCCTGCTCCTTCTAGATGACAGATTGGTGCCTTAATCTAGGCTGATGCTAGGTGAATTACTATGATGAAAAGGGATAAATTGGATAAATTAGTGAATATCAACCATGAGGCAACCAGATCAGCAATTAAGATAGTTAGCAGATAAAGTAAAAATATATTTGAAATACTTTCTACTATGTAGTTTTCTTTTGGCTTAGCATCCTTTAGTAACCAGGGCCCTTTTGGCTAAATCCACAAACCAGGGTTGAACAAACCATGGCTTAGCATTATAGGTATTCCTGGCCATTGTTTGAAAGCCCAGTTTATAGCCAAGTGAGAATTCAGTCAAGATGCTGAACTAAGTTGGTAGGTGTTTCAGCACAGACCTATTGATTTTTGCTGATGCAGTTGCTGGAAATGTAGTAGTAACACTGATAAAATGATATCAAGGTCCACAGCATTTTTCTGGGCAGGTTGCTACTGCTATAGAGAGTTTTTATATCAGTTAAAAGACATGGAAGGCATCTTTTTCTTGATACAAATATTGGTATGGAGATGTTTACATAAATAGTGGTAACATGAATACTGTATAATGGATTTTTTTTCTTTTTTCTTTTTTCTTTTTCTTTTAATGACCCTGTAATCCCTTGCATTGGGGTGGAGTCAGGGCGACTGAATGGAGCTGAGCGTTTACTGGCCAGATGCCCTTCCTGATGCCTATGCTGAGCTCACAGCAGAGAGAGAAATATCTGCTGCTACTTAGAATCAAACTCACAGCTTCCTGATTGTGAAGCGGGAGCTTTAGCTCTAGGCCAGGGATAGGCAACCTTGGCTCTTTTATGACTTGTGGACTTCAACTCCCAGAATTCCTGAGCCAGCATGGCTCAGCTTGGAAACTCTCCCTTTCCCCTCAGCATGGCTGGCTCAGGAATTCTGGGAATTGAAGTCCACGAGTCATAAAAGAGCCAAGGTTGCCTACCCCTACTCTAGGCTATCACATAGCTCAATTAATACTGTATAATGGAATGGGAGAGCATAATCCTTCTTTCTGTTGGTTCATTTCCTAGATTTATATCCTGATTTACTACAAGCTGTAGTATTGTAAGCTGCCTAGAGTTACCCTGTGGTGAGATGGGTGACCAATAAATTTTACAAACAAACGAACGAACAATAAGTTCCCCCATTTTCCTCAGCAACAAAAGCACTGAGTGAGTTTCCATGATATAGGGCAGACTTGAACCCAAAACGTTCTAATCCTATGCTGCATGCATAGGAAACCATTAGCTGCTGGTACACCTTGCACTGGATGTACAATTTCTGATTTATAAAGCTTCTCCCTATTTCCTCTCCTCTTCCAAAAACATGGTGATGATGAGTCATAGAAATCTAATCATGTAATGTATGTGTCTCCAGTCGAATAGTCTAGGCCAGTGATGGCGAACCTTTTAGAGACCGAGTGCCCAAACTGCAACCCAAAACCCACTTATGCATCGTCGAGTGCTGGGTGGGTGTGGCCCATTGGCTGGGCGTGGCCAGTTGGGTGGGTGTGGCCAGTTGGGTGGGCGTGGCTGCGGTGGTAACGGCAGACTGGGTGGGACTAAAAAGTTCAATCAATCAATTCCAACTTTGCAAGATCTTTTTTTTTCCCGCGAGAAGTTGAAATTGACTGATTGAATCTTTTTTTTTTTTTGCACACGGCGGCAGGGGCCTAAAGCGAAAAGGTTTTATAAAACCCAGCTGAAGGCCTAGGACTGGGGCGACGGCGCGCGTGCCCACAGAGAGGGCTCTGAGTGCCGCCTCTGGCACCCGTGCCATAGGTTCGCCACCACTGGTCTAGGCATAAAGATGTAAAGGAAGAGAAAGATGTTCAGCCACTCTATTACGAGTTCTGCAGTGTCAAGACATTGGTATTTCACTGAAACTGTAGATTGCATTCAACACCCTTGAGATATATACTGTATGGCTGAAGTTCATTGTTCGGGATGCTCAGTGAATTATATTTGAATCCAGTGTTTTGGACATGGCTTTTTCCAGGGATGTATGTTTTACCACCACTTGAACGATTATATACATACGGACACTCACACATACATACAATACATATAGGTAGTTCTCAACCTATGAACACAATTGGGACTAGAACTTCTGTCACTAAGTGATACACTTGTTCAATGAATCGTCACACATGTTCAATTTTGCAACCTGTTACCAGTACATGCTGGTTGCCAAGCACCCAAACTTCAACCACGTGACTGTGAGGGAACTGTGACGACTGTAAATGTGAGGATAACTTTGAACTGTCACTAAGTGAATGGACATAAGTCAAGGACTAGAAGTACAGTACTGCATTGTGAAAGGAACTGAACAAGGCCACCCCTTACATTGACCTGCAGGTAAAAGATTCATTCTTGTTTTGTACTGCAGTATTTTAAAGCAAGCACCAAAATCTTGTTTAGTTCACAAAAGGTGTCATGGTTTTTTTCCTGTGCTGATTCACAGCAGCTTCAAGGAGCTTCCAATCTCTTATCCCTTATGTACTCCCCACCACCAGCCACAAACTTTTATAAACTGGAACATGAAGGCTGATCTCAGGCTAAACTAGTGATGAAATCCTTCATTAGTACCTCATTTGTAATTTATATCCACTGAAGTAGCTGACAAAGAATCAAGTCACCCATTTCTTAGAAAAGCAGCCTTTGAGGTCACTGAACTGGATTAATTATAACCATGTGTAAAGCAAAGCCTGTCTCTGTGTCAATTATCAGTATTTGATAACTAAAATTATGTCCAGCTCTGTTCTTCTTCAAGATGTGGCAATTTATCTTTTTTTTTTAAAAAAAGGCAAATATGCTCACTAGACAATATGCGGTAGATAACTAGCAGTGCTTACTATTTATTAAACATTATTTTGACCTAGGACATAGAAACTCAGTTATATAAATGTAAGCTGTGGGAAGTGAAATCTACTTCTGCAAAAATAAACTTTTGTACTTAATCTTCTGCCTTTAATTATTATGAGTTTCAAAATATCTGGTCTATTCACTAAGGAGCTATTGAAATGTAAAGTAAAATTGGGGTGGCAAGGTACTGTTAGATGAGAGGCGGTCTTAATGGTTATAAAGGCTTTTAATTATTAAGCTATGGACTTAATAGACAAATCTCTTGTTCTAATTAATCCAGTCTTCATGTTTACGAACATTCTCCTTCCATCCATCAAAGTGTCCATGATTTGGGATCTTTCAGACTTGGAAGAAATATGAATTGCATTTCCTTATGCATTAATGCAAAGAGCTTCCCTAGATAGCCTGGTTTATATATTTATAAGATTAAGCTGTTTTTATGGTAAATCCTCCCAAGGCAGTGCAAAGTAAAAGCTGAACTCATGAGAAAGCAATATTAAATTAATAACAATTTCAGTTGCAGGTGGTCCTCATCCTGCAAACAATTGTTTTGGTGAAAAAAGTGGCTTGCAACCTATCCTTGCATTTATAATCATTGCAGCATCCCCACAGTCAATTTGGGTGCTTGGCAACCAACATGTATTTACAAAGGTTACAGGTCCCCGGGTCATGTGATCTCCATTTGCAACCTTCCCAGTCGTCTTCCTGCAGCAAAGTCAATAGTGGAAGCTCAATTTGCTTAATGAGCGCCTGGTTTTGTCAACAACGGTGGCAAAAAAGCTCATGAAACTGGGCACAACTCATTTAACAATCACCTTACTTAACAAAAGAAGTTCTGGACCCAGTTGTGGTTGTAAGTCAAGGACTACACACATGTGTGGTTAGTCTTTAAGTAAGTACTCAAATATTGCATAAAACAAGAATCCCCAATCTTGCTTGAGAGTGGCAAGATATATAATAATTTTATATATTTTTATTAAAGATTTTTTAAAAGAATAAATAATACAGATTTGGAAAGAGAAAAATAAGGAAAGGAAAGGAAGTAATAACTTTATGTCTGCATAGCTTTTCCCCCCTTCCTTCCTTCCTTCCTTCCTTCCTTCCTTCCTTCCTTCCTTCCTTCCTTCCTTCCTTCCTTCCTTCTTTCTTTCTTTCTTTCTTTCTTTCTTTCTTTCTTTCTTTCTTTCTATATAATTTTTGGTTGCTGGACACCATTGAACTTATATGTCATAGCTTACCTGACCACAATATAGGACACCAGTAGCTATGGTGAGGGTCTTGCTATGGAAATATTATAGAGATTAATATTCAGTAAATTGAGACCTTTAGGATGTGGTTATTTCCACCTACAAAAATAACTGATGCAGTATTGTACAATGTAATACCGGTAGTAGGAAAAATTTTAAGGATCACGGACCACAGAGCAGTGAAGGTATCATGGAGAAAGTGGGGTCAGGCTGTTATTTTTGTTTTCTTTTTATCTTATTTTGTTTTTTATATTTCTATACATATGAAACCTATTTGATGCCAAATTTTACTTTCTTGTCCATTTTCAACTAACAACTGAATGATAGGGGCAGTCTGCAAGAGCTTTTAAAAACTGGACTAGATAGAAAAGCAGTTCTTCCAAGGTGACCGTAATGTCTTACAAAGGTGAATTTTGCAATTACCTGTTAAAGCCTAAAAATGTATTTTCACACTGCCTTCTCTCTGTAAAAGAACAGAGGGCAGGATGTCATAATGATCAGTTACAGCTATTTCTGTACCAATATTTTCAGGTAAAAACACACCTGTTTAAAGAAACTGAAAGGAAGTCAGAGATCAAAACATACAAGAGGTGGCAACAGACATTCCTGCAAAGACCAGATTTTAGATAATGGAGGAGAGGGAAAAAAAACGGCAACAGGAAATTAGGGCTGGAAGAGGCAACAAAAGAAATCATTTAAAAAAAAAATCTACTGGAGATTAAATAGACAATATTAAGGCAAGAGAAGAATTTTCAGCATTTTGAAACATATTTAAATTCTTTCATGCTCATGTTGCACAACAGTTGGTTTACTTTTAGGACTGTAGCTAAGTTGGAAAGAGTTGATGTAAACTTAATTTTTTTTGGCTGCCTAGCTGAATTTCAACTGAATTTTACAAGGAATATTTATTTATTGGGTGACTAAAGGTTCTCAGCTGATTGATTATTTCTCTTAATGGGTGAAATGATTAAGAAGTTAAGAGCATGCATTTCATTTTAAAGGTCATTTTGGTTCTTCTGAGTTTCTGTATCAGGGATTAAATAAACTAAGATAGCTCAATAATTCAAATTTACATTAAAATACCGTACTTAAATAAAAATTAATTTAAAATAAAACAAATGAATGAAATTATAGCATATTATTTTGATGCTTAGAAAAAAATAGATTATAGAAAAATGTAAGTAATACTAAAATTATAGAGTAAAAGATTAATTTACAGTTATAAGTGATGTGAAGGAAATTGGAAGTCACTTATTATATTTTTTTCTGCACCTTTTTCTTTTTCTTCTCTTTTTCTTTTCTTCTCTCTTCATTCTAAATACTAATTCTTGTGAATAGAATAGAATAACAGAGTTGGAAGGGATCTTGTAGGTCATCTAGTCCAACCCCGCCCCTGCACAAGCAGGAGACCCTACACCATTTCTGACAGGTGGCAGTCCAGTCTCTTCTTGAAAACTTCCAGTGATGAAGCTCCCACAACTTCTGAAGGCAAGCTGTTCCATTGGTTGATTGTTCTCACTGTCAGCAAAAAAACTGTTAGTTTTTATCTTTATTTGTGTGTGTATTTACATTAATTAATTAACATGACTCGGGAATAAAAACTTTGCTTGGCACCAAAAAGACAAACTTAAAACCAGAAGGTGACCTTATCAGGGAAGGCGCATTGCAGCATGGAGTTACGATTAAAAAGACTGGCTTCAGCATAATTGCAGCAGCTATCCAAAAGGACATGAAGATAACATAAAGGATGTGAATATGATTTCAGATTATGGGAAACATACTGGGAAACACATCAGGATCAGATTGCCTTTTTCATTTTTGAAACCTTAATTTCTTTACTGCTTCCTGTTTCTGGTGAAGCTGCTATTACATTGCTAAGGACCTTCAGTTCTGTATCATTTGACATTCAACGGAATACTTCTGGTCTTTGAAGATTTTTCTGCCTGACTTGAAATAGAACTTATAGGTTCTGTCCCACTACCTCACTCACTAAAACAATATCCTATCTTCTAATTTACTCCAGGTGCTTTAGGTTTTTCTCCTTATCTGGCAGGTATAGCAATAAAAAAATTCTGTAAACTGTGCTGTACTATCATTTGAGCAAAAAAAAAAAGATAAAAAAACCATGGCCACCTGCTTTATTGTGATCAATTGATCATATTTTGTATGTTTTTACAAGAACAAGTTATGACTCATGTAACCTGCAGTAACTTTCACCACTTACATACTGAAGTTAAAACAAAAAACAACGAAACCTATCAGGTGTTTGACAACTAGGTCTTTGTTTGAACTAGGAAATGCTTTCATAATAGAATCTGGAGAAGGAATTCAGAAGATATTCAGCTCATTACGTTTGGGAACTCAATAGTTATTGAGCATATTGTTTTATTTCTAGGAATTATATATATATTTATTTTATTTATTTATTTATTTATTAATTTAATTTATACCCTGCCCTTCTCCTCATGGGACTCAGGGCGGCTAACAGCCTCATAAAAACTACAATACAAATACAATAATTAAAAGCCGAATTAAAAAGAAATATTTAAACAGGCCGATCATTAAAATTATCCTTAAAAATCCCCTAAAAAACCCCGCTAAAATTCCCTAGGCCAGACCCGCTTGTTGGAAAAGCCATGTCTTTAGGGCGCG
>NW_015386635.1:357228-365814 GCF_001527695.2 Protobothrops mucrosquamatus | reverse complement strand
GGCCGACAACTGATCTTCCAGCGTCAGCCGCGAATCCAGGAGGACCCCCAGATTGCGCACCCTCTCCGAGGGGGCCAGAATTTCGCCCCCTATAGTCAGCGATGGAGTCAGCTGACTATGCCGAGGCGCCGGCAGCCACAGTATATATATATTATTACAGAGATTATCCCCTCTAATTGTGTCCCCTTCCATCCCATTGGTTTATCCTGGAAAAAAATCTATTTATGTGGTTGCTAAGAGTTGAGACCAACCTGATGACATGTAATCAAATAATCAATCATCCCATTTCTAGTTCTTGCTTTTAATCCACTCTAAAATGTTTGTAAATGCCTGGGTCATGTTATCTGCATTTTCATTTAATCGGTTGATGAGATCATTTACAACCTAACTAAACCAAAAGCTTCAGATCTCAAGCCGATCTACATTTAGATTCCAGACATGCTTCCTAGGTAAAAGGTCTCAAGTTTTATCTGCATTTGTTAAATATACTTATGTTATGCCACTTAGTCTGAAAACATGTTCCAAGCATCAATTTGTAGTTGTAGGGGAATTATTTAATACTCTGATATTTCCAAGTTAGGATTGAGAAAGGCCTGTGTCTGAAATTTCCTGGAGAAAAAAAAACATTTTGCTTATCATCCAAGAAGCTTCTTCAGTTCTGACTGGATGGTCCCACCATCCAGTCAGAACTGATGAAGCATCTTGGAGGAGAAGTGAAACCAATTGCCTTTTGAAAAAGTGCTTTTGAGACAACCATGACCTAAATGACGGAGAATCTCCATGGTTTCTCCCATTTGCTTGCTAACTGAGCTCTCTGGAAATTCATTAATGGAACATAAGAAGAAACACTCTTACCACATTGCTGCTAATTCTGGAAAGTAAGATCTATAAATTAAATTAAAGGTAAATAGCAGCCACTGAGTGCCATAAAGTTTCTGACTGATATTGGCATTGCATCACTCTCTGTATTGGCTATTATGCCTTTAAATTTATTCTGCTAAAACTAATTAATATTTTACTTATGCCACTATAAAATATGTAAGCAGAATTGTTCAGATGATTTTCTGCATTTGCATTTCCTAGATTGCTTTTGAAAAGAAGGATTTTTTTTTAAAAAAATGAATTTCTAGGCTCCACGTGACATAAATTCAGTTTATTGCGCAGTGACATAGGCTTGCTGTGTGCACATAGCACATTAGCAAGCAATAAATCTTCTCTTGCTAATTCATTTTGTGCTGCAGAGATCAGATTATGGAAAGTTAAATCATGAGACAAATGCTAATGCACCCTTGAGCCTGGAGCTTGTCCAACTGAACCTGTAGCAGCTGTTGACCTAATTAAGCCAGATGTGTGTTAAGCATAAATGGACCTCCCAGGAGGAAGGGTAACCAATTTTAGATCCCTAGAGAGCACAAAGTACCAGGCAGTATAATATTTCTGAGGGGAATATCGTTCCAATTTTACTGTTTCTCAGTTCATTAATACCATATTGGTTATCATCAGCTGATGCTCGCTTTGGCTGGGGAGAAAGAGGAAATGGGCCATCCAATAAAGGGCAGAGTTAACATTTGCTTTCTGTTCTCTCTCTCAGATGTAGCATTTAATCATTCCATTTCTATTTGTTCAACATATTCACTTTTAATCTGCAGCCATGTTCATTTTCCCACCATGCCAATTTTTTAAGGGGCCTCTATAAAAACTGAAGAAGCAAAATCCTTTTTATATTTAACATTAGCAGCCAAGTAAAAACAAGAGAAAATGAAAATAATTCAGTAGTAATATCTGTCTATCATCTATCTATTCATCTATCCATCTATCATTTATCTATCTATTGAAAGGCATAAGGGAAAATAATATATGTTTGAAAGAATATTGTAACATTTTGGGAGTTAATAAGTACATTTATATACACATACCTATATATGTAGGAATCTTTAGCCATTAGTCTATCTTAGTGTCTTGCTGATACTTTGACTCCCAGAATCATCAGTGAGATAGGAGGAAATTTGTCGGAGATAGATAGATAACCTTTATTGTCATTTTTTACTGTGGGCACAATGGCACACATTAAAAATGAAATTTAGTTGCTTGCTCTCAAAGTGTACACATACATAACACACATTTAAACATTCTATATACAACATATGTATTATCTTTTTCAGAATCTTCCCAAGCAGATTCTGAAAAAGATAAGCAACGAATCATGAACACCTAGAGGCAAACAAAGTCATAATCAAAAGCCAACATGGATTTGTCAAAAACAGGTCATACCAGACAAATCTTATTGCATTCTTTTTGTTGTTTTCCAGTTGACAATGCCTTGGAAATTTTGGATTATAGACATCCAGGGTACTGTAAGTGAACATATGGTACCTCATCATCTACCTTGTTTCCATCATTCCAAGGAAAAGGATATGGAATACAAGGTTGGCTCTTTTCCTATGTGATAGACTTTGGAATCTGATCATGATTCCTGAATGTTGGTCTTCTAGCATAAAGCTAAAGAACTGTTTTCTAAAACAGAGCTACATAAGTTTTCAATTACAATGCAGTGTAATTGACATGATTACTCTGCAGTCATGCATTTAATATTTTTCTGTCACATTAAAAATTATAATTTAGAAACCACAATTTAGAGGTTTCTGAGAATTGCATCCTTGTTTTGGGAAGACCTTTGAAGACTACATATCAGCTTGGAGCCTCAGGCTGTGCATCTCCAATTAAAACAACAAAAGCATCATGAACAATAACAGCAGCATAGTATAACTCAAACCAAAATCTTTAGAAAGAATGAAAGAGGAATTCACTTGGAACTGGGAAATGTTTGAGACAATATCAAAAAACACAGGGCTGCAAAATTTATATCTATGATTTAGTTGAATTAATAACCCTTGGTGGGTTATTAATTAAGTGGGAGGATGAATAATTCAATAATACACATGAATACATCTATTACAATAACCCACATGGGATAATTAATATAACTTCTGTGCATTAAATATTTTAGGTTGGGTGGTGACATAGATTGTATGAGTCTTTCCCATACATTTAGCATTCTCCTTCCTTGTGATATGTGAAAATTACCAATTTTTCTGGTAGTAACTTTATTGAACATTACAATTAAAAAGAGCAAAACTAATAAAATCAAAAATATAAAAAAGAAAAAATAGAAATAAAAAGAAAAATAAAAGAAATAAAAATAAAAGAAATATATAAAGAAATGACTTCTCCCTTCATCAAAAGTGTAAACAATTTTAATAACTTATGACCTTCTCTTAAAGTACAACAAATGGTCTTTTCTTCCTATATCTCAACTTTTTTTATACACAAATACTTACAACCTCATTGTTCAGTTTGGATTAGCAAAAGTTCATTAAGGGTTATCAAGAATAACAACATATCTATTTTAACATGGTTCAAATAAGCCAACTTTATATTCCTTCCTATTACCTTTAACAATCTTATCTTTAATCCCTTCAAATAATGTTGTACAGCTTAATTTCTTATCATTATTTCTTTGTCTTTTCTCAAAATTGCAACACTTTTACAGTTAGCTTTTATAAACCCAGTATAAAAAAATTATCCAAGTCACACTTTTGGTTTGTATATCCCTTTTAATTACTAGAATATCAGCTGGTTTTCTTTGAATGTCCAGTGCAGCATCTTTTTCTATGTCATTTTTGTAGCCTGTCATTTTTAATCTACTTTTAATTAAACCTGTTCCTCTTCCATATCATCTTTTAAACACAATCTATGTATAATGGCAGACAATATTAAATTTATCTTTTGGATCCATTATTCACAGATATCCTTCAATACATCCAATATTAAGGTATTTTGCTCAATTCTGTATTAGTAAGTCAAATTTCAGTTTTCTCCTATAATTGTAATCTTTAATTCCTTCTGGTTCCCTCTAGTGTATAACCTTCAAAGTCCCATCCTGTCAGGTTTTTGTTTTTTTGTTTTTTGAAACAACAGCATTTTCTTATGGGAAGGATTCTTATAATTAATTTCCAAACCTCAATTCAAATCTATCTGGACCTCTTGACTTTCCAAAATGAACATTCTAATCATACTTCTGCTGTTTATTAAAAAATGTCCCTAAACTTATATTTAAAAAAATTCTTTCTCTAAGGATTGAAGGGAATTACTTGGTGTTATAAAAACTTGTTGGTCTAAAGATATTTAATAGTCGAAAAGCATCCCCAATGTATAGGCAAATCTCCTGCATGACATTTGTTCAATGAACTGTATTCTAGAATTCTTCATCCACTCTTTATGATGATGAATGTCCTACTCAACAGTTATTTTCCTGTTGTGATTGATTTTATGGACATAAAACGTATTTCTAGTTGCTCATCAAGAGCTATAAAAATGATTCTTTTCTTAACAATTTGAAGCATTGTTTTTCAGACAAAATGCAAACTGTTCCAGTGTAGAAAGAACTCAAATGAGAAAAAGGGATGACAATCTCAATTTGCAGCTCCACCAGTGAATTTCCCACTGGTTAAAACTGTGCAGTTGAAGAAACAATTGGTCTTATTGAGTTGATATTAGAATAATACTTTGATAAATAAACTCAACTTTTCTTGGTGCTTTGTAATCAAAACTAAGCCTCGTACTAGAGTCTCAGAAGATTTTTGAAAGCCAAAGTCAGACATGGTTTGCTTTCCTGGTATGTAATCTAATATCCTTTTTCAAAGCTGAACAATAACTATATGTTTGTTTAACCATTTCACCGAGGCCTCTGTTTCCTCCATGATGGGGTTGCCCTGGCTGTGGCAATTTGCAGGAATTTGGAAGAAACATGGTACTTGCTTGCCTGCTTTCACTCCTCATGAAAGAAGTCTGGAAGATTAGATTTTGTTCAAAGAAGTACAGGACTCTGTTCTCAGGAGCAAGCCGGCTTCTCCAGCTGTACTAATCTGAGAAATCCTCTTGCATTTTTCCTTGCCAGTTCTAATTAAATTTTGGTAGAAATGAATTTTATTTTGAAATTCTCTCAGAAGAGAAGGAGAATTCTAAATTTGGAATAATTCTCCTTGTAGAATTTAATTTTCGTATTCTTATTAATTACTTGTTTTTTTTACTGCGCATTCAATTCTTTAGCTAGTATATTAATTTCCTGTGCATCCATGAACCTAAGGAAAGAATTTATGTGGGAATTCCTTTTATGGGAATTGTGCATATCAGCACCAAGGGGTACTTAGAAAACATCAAAGAACTTATTTCAGATTTGGAAGAAATGTCAAAATTTCCCCGTAAGGTAGGTTCAGTGTAAAATATTCCAAAAGGCCACTTGTACCTACTCCCCTCCTCTTACAAGAATTTTTTTCATTTGAGGAAGGTCAGTCATTCTAACTCCCCAAATATTTCTACTTTACATATCTTTTCCTTCTTTCAACTTTACTGGGAATGTTGAAATCTCTTATTAGCTGCAGTGCATCATGAAAAGATATTGAGGGGTCTGGGAAAGTCCTATGACAAATACAAGAATCGTATCTTTTGCCTAGAGAATAGTGGACATTGAGGAGGCAGGATGGTTGCCACATATATTTCAAGAGCTGCTTAGGAGAAATCTATCTATCTATCTATCTATCTATCTATCTATCTATCTATCTATCTATCTATCTATCTATCTATCTATCTATCTATCTATCCATCTATCGATCTACCTATCTACCTACCTACCTACCTACCCACCCACCCACCCACCCACCCATCCATCCATCCATCCATCCATCCATCCATCCATCCATCCATCCATCCATCTATCATTTATCAAAAGCCATAAGGGAAAATAATATATGCTTGAAAGAATATTGTAACATTTTGGTTAATAAGTACATTTATATACATATACATATGTATATAGGAATCTTTAGATTCTAGTCTCTTAGTGTGAGGGTGAAGGTTCATTCTCCGAGCTTGTGGGTTGGTGTCTGTCTGTCTGTCTGTCTGTCTGTCTGTCTGTCTGTCTGTCTGTCTGTCTGTCTGTCTGTCTGTCTGTCTGTCTGTCTGTCTGTCTNTCTCTCTCTCTCTCTCTCTCTCTCTCTCTCTCTCTCTCTCTCTCTATCTATCTATCTATCTATCTATCTATCTATCTATCTATCAAATTTCTATGCCACTCATCTCCCTGTAAAGTGACTCTGGATGGCTTACAAATTATAGAAATAAGTGAAAAAATGATTAAAAGAGTAAAATGAACTGACATTAAAATTTTATTAAAAATTGCTCTAAAACTACAAGAGCCAAGAAATGGATGGAATGAGGATGAAGTTTTTTTACCCTCTCAGCCACTTCCAGCAGTCAGCAGGATGATAGAGTGGATGATAGAATAAGATGGCAGTACTAGGATGGATGGATGGATGGATGGATGGATAGATGGATGGATGGAAATTCCAGAGAAGCAGATTTCAACTGTTCAGCAAATATGAGCTACTCAACAATGGAGAAAGTGCTTGAGGCCAATTATATACTATAGTTCCTGTTAGGAGCAGGGATTTGGATAAGATAATATTTAAGATCTTCATGAAAGTTGAGTTACTAGGATCCCCATAGTTGGGTTGAATATTAAAAAAAATATTTTAGTAAAAGTGGTTCAACAAAAAGACTAGCACTTTGGAGAGCAGCGTAATAGTTCTATTTTATTAATAATATTCAAGTATGATTGGATGAGATTATTTCAGATACTGCCTGACTCAATTATTTTATGATTCTCTGTTTGCATATAGATTAATGAAAATGTATGAAATCCTGATTATATACTTTTATCATATTTTTCTGAATCAGAATGATATAACCCACTGATATCTTTCACCCTATTAGAGTTGACTGTTTCTAACATTAAAATAATGATTCCTGAATTTTTAGAGATGTGTTTCTTTGGATTTTCTAACATTTTAGGGCAGGGTTTTTACTTATCCACTTGTTTTGTTAAGAACTAAAATCCAATCCTAATTTATTTACTAACTATAGCAATACTTCTCAAATTTGCTTTTATATCACGTTCATATATTAAATATTCAGCTTTTCTGACACCTCATTATTCTGAAACGAAAAATAAACAATGTCAAAAAGGACTTATAGTTGCCCTTAAATAACCTTTTCCTGTAAGATATTTGCAAGAAATAATATATATTGCACCCAGTGGTCATTGGCTGTATATACGTATATTTTCTATGGTGCTAATACTATTTGGCAGGTTACCAAGAAGTTGACATAGGAATGCAGTTGAGTAAGGGTTCCTGAACTAATATATTTTAGTCAATATACTCACACACATCCCATTTTATTACCTTATCTGATTTTTCCTTCCAAGTTTAGAATCTTAATAATGATAATGAATGATTAATCACAATAATGGATTTGGAATGGTTGCTTCTTGCAAATATATTATCCCAACTTGTCATTTAGTTAATTCTCAATATTCAGTTAATTATTTTTATAGTATAGTTATTCTTCTTTAATCCCCAAATTAGATTGATTAATATAGATTCCTTGGTAAATATAGAAGGATCTCAGATCAAGTCCAGAATGGTCTCTGTTCACTGTACTTGTGTAGGAAATACACATTGTGTCAGTCAGAAATACTCATTGTTTAAAATCTGCACAAAGTAAGACATAGCACAGGAGCAAAATGAACTCTGCTATTGTTGTTAGCCTCTATAATAACCCAAGGTTGACAACTTGATGGTGCAAGACCCCTGGACCCATTTCTGGCCACCTTTACCAAGAATCAGTATTTTGAAGTGGACAATGCAGTGGCAAAAGTGCTGAAATAAGAGGCTTAGCCTTATCCGATCCATGATGTAACTTCACACACAATTATTCCATCTGTTCATTTGAGAAATGAATGATTTCTCTGACACTAGTCTGAATTCTTAAAGAGCGGTTGCCATTCAGTGTTAGTCATTGGATGGCATAGATGAATCAATGATTTCTTGCATTACTGTGATCAGAATTGTATTCCTGGTTCTCTTCCTGCTTGCCAAGTCATCTGTTTTTTCTGCACCACCATTATAAAACGTTCTGCTTTTTCTTTTCTGATTTTGTTTCTTCTCTTTCACTGACTTTCATTCCTCTCTTATTGCTCCATTTCAATTAACCTTAACTACCTCTAATAAAATGATTTCTTTCATTGCCTATGTAGTATTTATTCTTTTTAAATTATGCTTTTAATCCTGCCTATGATGGCGCAGTGGTTAGAATGCAGTATTGCAAGCTTACCCAGCTCACAGCCAGGAGTTCGATCCTGACCCGGTCAAGGTTGACTCAGCGTTCCATCCTTCTGAGATCAGTAAAATGAGGATCCAGATTGTTGGGGGCAATATGCTGACTCTGTAAATTACTTAGTGCTGTAAAGTCACTATGAAGCGGTATAAGTCTAAGTGCTATTGCTGTTGTTATTATTTTTACAAATAACTCAAGGCATTGAACATATTCAATACTCCTATTTTCTGCCTCTTATTTTTCCCACAACAACCACCTTGGAAGGTGAGTTTGGCTGAGAGAATGAATCACCCAGCTGGCTTTTATGCCTAAAATGGGACTAGAACTTATGGTCTCCTGGTTTCCAGCCTGGTT
>NW_015386635.1:353343-354450 GCF_001527695.2 Protobothrops mucrosquamatus | reverse complement strand
AATTATCAATATCATAGAATCATAGGGCTGTAATGGACCTTGGAGATCTTCTAGTCCAACTCCATGCACAATACCAGAGTTCTCATATCATCTTGGATGGGATTGGTCTGTAGAACGAATTTAATTTAGGATCTAGGAATGTAAATGTATTTTAAAAGCAATTGTCTTATTTTGCTTGACAATAATGCTGATTTTCATCATAATTACTAATTGGCAAAAAAGAAAAAAATCAGTAGTTATGTATGTTGATCAGGATCAAAATAAATAGTGTTATTTGTGCAGATTCATGTAAATTCTGACTTTCAAGAAGACAACTTCAGGCAGATTCCTAAATAAAATGTAATTAACAATAACAACAACAACAATAATAATAAAGTTGGAAGGGACCTTGGAGGTCATCTAGTCCAACCCCCTGTTCAGGCAGGAAACCCTATACTATTTCAGACAAATGGCTGTCCAGTCTCTTCTTAAAAATTTCCAGTGTTGGAGCATTCACAGCTTCTGGAGGCAGGTTGTTCCACTGATTAATTGTTATAACTGTCAGGAAATTTCTCCTTAGTTCTAGGTCGCTTCTCTCTTTGGTTAGTTTCTTGTCCTGCCTTCAGGTGCTTTGGAGAATAGCTTGACTCCCTCTTCTTTGTGGCAGCCCCTGAGATATTGGAACACTGTTATCATGTCACCCCTCATCCTTTTCTTCATTAAACTAGGCATACCCAATTTCAGCAAACATTCCTTATATGTTTTAGCCTCCAGTCCCCTGATCATCTTTGTTGCTCTTCTCTGTACTCTTTCTAGAGTCTCAACATCTTTTTTACATTGTGGTGATGTAGCCCAAATGCATGTATCTTTCACCTATTTCCAAGTATGCTTTCACTCAGGAACCAATGGGACCTTTTGAATGAATGGGGCACGGAACTGGGAGTATAGAACAAAAAAAGGTTAAGAGGGTAACCATGACAGTGTGACTGAAACTCCTGTCATTTTTAATGTGGAACTCATAAAAAATAGACAGAGCTTCAGTTCCTACATTAATATAAAATAAAGTCAGAATATGTCAAGCAGAGATGATATACTGAATATTGTGATCCATTCATAGAAGATTTATCA
>NW_015386635.1:331603-352029 GCF_001527695.2 Protobothrops mucrosquamatus | reverse complement strand
AATCAAGGAAGAGTAATTTTAAAAATACATCAGAGCAAGATAACTTGTTTTCTAAGGTAGTTACACAACTGCTGCATAGGATGACCCTGGAAAATCTCTCAGATACTGATCCAGAAGATAGGAACAGAAATAGTGGGTACTCTTTGATATACCCACGTAACATTGCTCTTTTGTGAGCTGCATTGGCTAACTATAGGCTTCCAGTTGTAATTCAAGGTCATCTCTAAAATCTTTCATGGCACAAAGACTTTGTACAATTAGCCCATCCTAAATGATCTGACAAGGCTGGCATGCTCTTGGCCCCAACAATTAAACACTGCACCATATGGGATGCAGAAACATACTTTCTATGTCAAAGCCCACAAGGGATTAGCAAATTTGGAGATGTCCACAAGTAGTATTTCACCACTCCGTTACCCAATCTAACCCAACAAGGCCTTTGCTATACTGCAGCCTAAGGTAAACTTTGTCCTTTGTACGTCATGTCCTAATCCCACCTGCACCTGTGTACAATATTCATATATTGTTGGAAAGTCTGGAAGCAAAACTAAAGCTGCTTCTCATGTGTGGATACTGTGCTTAAGCTGAAATTGCTTTGGTAGAACAAATATACACAGGACTATATTCTTAGCTTTTTCAGCCAGACAGTCTAACCGTGTAAGAAAGAATGCTCCTTGGAATTAATGTTTCTGATTAATTTTTCTTTGTTTACGTTACAGATGGAGGATTATAATGGAACTGCAGATGTGGGGAACATAAAACTTTATATTTATATATTCCAACTCCTTGCCACACGTCAAATGGATTTTAAAAACTGAGAAAGAAATTTGTAGCTGCAATCACATTTGAAGTTATACAAAGAATTTGAGTGTTTCCAAATGAGAAGTAATCTGAAAAACATTTTTGAGAAACAAGATACAAACATCACAGACACAAGGAATAAGCAATGTACTTTTCTTGATGCAAAATGTTTTTAATATTCAAAAGCTAAGTTCTTAAGAGAAAAAGCATGCCCAGGTTATAGAGTTATATCAGCATACAGATTTGAACATTTGTTGTATGAACAGCATCATTATACCTTTCCTGGATATTCTCATGGAAACTTCACCCCAAAAAATTTTTTCACTAACTTTTCAAGTTAAGTTTTAAACCAGGAGATGGTGAATTCTAGTCATGAAAACCAGCTGGATGACTTTGGTTCAGTCACTTTGGTTCAACCCACCTCACAAGGATCATGCTGTGAGGAAAATAGGAGAAAGATAGAGTTTTAGTTGTGTTTGCTGCCTTGAGCTATTTATAAAATGAATAAAGGGGGGATATAAATAAATAAACCTACTTTAGTCATCCCACCGGCATGTTTTAGAACATTATTATCATTTGGGCCAGTCATATTCTGAATGTTTATGGATAAAAGGGCAGCAAGGTAAAAGTTTTTTAATGAATTACTATTAAATATATTAATTACTATTGAATTCCACTGAACCTTAATTCTTAGGGAATAAGGAAATATATAGGGAAATATTTGAGATATGTTGGGGTGGCATGATTGGGAACTCTGAAATCTGGAACTCCACACTGGCTGGCGCACATCTAGGGACTGGGCCATTTTAGAACTCTGTCAGCTATATTCCCATAACATTCAGTGAAGCTAGTGAAATATGCTGAGTCATCATGATAGATGCTGCCTTACTTTCTGATTCTTTGAAATAGATTACTTCAGGCACCATTCATGTCAATGAAATTTACTTTAAAGAAAACCTACAATTTGGATAGCAGATTTTAATATTGTTTCCACTTTAATATCAATGCGGTTATGTGTATACATTTTTGCAAATGTAACGTACTATAAAAGATAGCCATATGCTATAACATTGTATGACTTCAGTTCTATTGGAGACTATTGAAAAAAAATTTGCACTGTTACAAATATTTTGGCCATATACTATACATCTGTTCTCTCCTATACAAATATGTATAAATCTAATACTGAAAAAAGAGAGTAGAGTAATTCTGTTAATAAATCAGTGCATCGTCCTCTTTACAATGCCAAAATCTTTTTAAAGCTTCCAAAGTCAAAATGGAAACTTAGTTGTTATCTTTCATGTTCTTTTTACAATGTGCTCACTCAAAAATTATACCCTGAGAAAAGCTATCAGTGAATGTGACATACAGATGAATGAGAGTGTTTCAGTTCTGAGATGATAGAGTGGACTGGATTATTTTAGGTTGCCACTTCTAAATAACAACAACAACAACAACAACAAAATCAAACATCCACATCTGCCTATTCCAGGTCCTTGGAAAGGACTTGATAGGTAGACAAAAGTGCCAAATCCTGTTTGAACATCTGATTGACTGTGAGATGAACCATAACAACCATAACCATAACAACAATAACAATAACAAAAGCAACAAAACAGTGGAGGAAATATAATCAAGGCAATCAACACTTGGGCAATTCCAGTCATTAGGTACACAGCTGGAATAGTGGGCTGGACTCAAGCAGAACTAAAAGTCATCGATAGGAAGACCCAAAAAAATAATGACAATGAATCCTCGTAGCAATATAGACAGGTTCTACCTACCAAGGAAATAGGTGAGCTTGGAATGTTGCAAGTACATCAGATGGCTAAAAAAGAAAAAAGTCTGTTTGGAAGAATATGTGAAGGACAGTGAAGAAGATGCACTGAAGCTAGTATACCAGGAAGATTTACTAACTAGTAGAGAAATCAAACTGGTTTACAAGAAAGACCAAATGAAGAACAGAATGGAGGCATTGGAAGACAAAGCATTACATGGCCAATACATTAAAAATAGCAGGGAAAATGGATCATAATAAGACCTGGCAATGGCTAAGAGCAGGAAAGTTGAAGAGACAAAAGGGCTAATTCTGGCTGCACAAGACCAAGCCTTAAGAACAAATGCATACAAAGCCAGAGTTGAGAAGACAGACAGTAAATGCTGCCTATGCAAGGAAGCTGAGGAAACAGTGGACCACCTGGTTAGCTGCACAGAGTGATTACAAGCAATGGCATGACAAAGTAGCAACAATGCTGCATTGGAAGATCTGCAAGAAATATCATTTGCCTGCAAGCAAGAACTGGTGGGACTATAAAATAGAGAAAGTCATAGAAAAGGAAGAAGCTAAATTGCTCTGGGACTTTAGAATTCAAACAGATAGGCACTTGCCACATAACACCCCAGACTTAAGAATTGTCTATAAGAAAGACAAAAAAGTCTGGATAGTTGATGTGGCAGTCCCTGGAGACAGTAGAATAGAATAGAATAGAATAGAATAGAATAGAATAGAATGGAATGGAGTGGAGTGGAGTGGAGTGGAGTAGAACGGAACGGCACAGCATGGCACGGCACGAAACAGAACAGAACGGAACGGAACAGAACGGAATGGAATGGAATAGTTGGAAGGGATCTTGTAGGTCATCTAGTCCAACCTCCTGCTCAAGCAGGAGTGCCTACACCATTTCTGACAGGTGGCAGTCCATTCTCTTTTTGAAAGCCTCCAGGGATGAAACACCAACAACATCTGAAGGCAGTCTGTTCCATTGGTTGATTGTTCTCACTGTTAGGAAATTTCTCCTTATTTCCAGGTTGAATTTCTCCTTGATCAGTTTCCATCTGTTATTCCTTGTCTGGCCTTCAGGTGCTTTGGAAAATAGGTTGACCTGCTCCTCTCTCCAGCCCCTCAAATATTGGAACACTGCTATCATGTCTCCTCTAGTCCTTCTCTTCACTAACTAGCCATGTCCAGTTCCTGTAACCATTCTTCATGTTTTAGCCTCCAGTCCCCTAATCATTTTTGTTGCTCTTCGCTGCACTTTTTCTAGAGTCTCAGCATATTTTTTATAGTGTAGAGACCAAAATTGGTTGCAGTACTCTAGGTGTGGTCTTACTAAGGCTTTATAGAGTGGTATTAGTATCTCATGTGATCTTGATTGAATCCTTCTGTTAATGCAACTTAGGATTGCATTGGCTTTTTTGGCTGCTGCTGCTGCACACATTTAATTGATTGTCTACTAAGACTTCAAGATCCCTCTCTCAGTTGCTGCTTTTAAGCCACCCAGGCTTAAGTAGAACTAGAACTAGAGAAGATAACAAAATACAACGACCTACAAATAGAATGACTGTAGCAAAAGCAAGCAAAGGTAGTACCAATAGTTTTAGGGGCCTTGGGTGCAATCCCGAAACAACCAAAGCACTATTTGGACAGCATTGGCATTGACAAATTCACCATCAGTCAATTGCAAAAGGCAGCTTTACTCGGAACATCTTCCATCCTGTGATGATATCTGTAACACCAATAACATCCACATCTTCCTATCCCAGGTCCTTGGAAAGGAGTCGATATGTAGACAAAAATGCCAAACCCAATCTGAACATCTGGCTGACCAGATGATGCATGAATTGAAGAGAAACAGCTAGAAAAAAATAACAAAATATTGTGATTTGCAAATTGAAGTTGAGTGACTATGGAGTAAGAAATTGACGGTTGTACCAATAGTAATAGGAGCCCTTGGAGCGATACCCAAAGGGCTGTCTAGACACATGGAAAATTTGAACTTATTAGACCTGAATAGTCTGTTTTTGCAAAAAAACACCCTACTCGGAACTGCCTATATACTCAGACGCTACTTTAACAGCTCTTAGGTCCTTGGTTAGGACTTGAACTGTTAAGTTTTTACCAGTCCCACACTGTGAATCAAACTGAAGATTAATCATCATAATAATAATCTGTCTGGAGATTCATTTCTATATTGAGGGAAATGATGCTAATACAGTGCATTTGCTTGCTTGTTTTTAAAGGAGAGTAAAATAATGATTCTTCCTGTAGATGAAGTGATTGATCTAATTCTGTCATTTTGGAATCCGGCTACTTTATTCTTAGCTCTGCTGTTGCCTTTATAGATCATACTTCATAGAGGTCCTGATAAATTAGCCTCTCCACACAGAGAAACAGAGAGAGTTTTTCCTCAGCAAGTCCAATGTATGCAAATGAAGGCAAAATATTCAGGAACAAGTTTCAGCAGGAGATGACTGCCAGACTTTACAGGAGATAGACTTGAACGGTGGAAAGGGTGAAAATCTTTGGAGTGCATAGGTCACTGTCTTGGACTGCTGAATCATTAGGAAAGATTTTCAAATATTGTTTGAAAACATCTTGGCACCCTCTTACAACAGTTCTCTAATCATATTAACTTATTTTAGAATATTCTTTTAATTTTACTCGTTTCAAAAATAGGAAGTGGACGTACTACTCCTACTACTGCAATGGTTCTCAACCTTTTTAATGCCGCGACCCCAACCGGTCGTAAGTCGAGGACTAAACCGGTCATAAGTCGAGGACTAAACCAGTCATAAGTCGAGGACTACCCAACCGGTCGTAAGTCGAGGACTTTCCCTGCCCGGGAGCGCTGCACATGCATGGTTCTGCCCCCTGCGCTGGCCGAGGCGTAGCTGGCAAGCGGCAGAGATGGAGCAGGCCAACCACCAGCTGGCCCAGCCCAAGGGAGATAAGGCACCCGCCGGAAAAGGGGAAAAAATGGCGGACAAAAAAAATGGTGGACAGCCTTGCTTGGCGACCCCCATGAAATGGTCGATCGACCCCAAATGGGGTCCCGACCCACAGGTTGAGAACCACTGTACTACTGTAATGAAAATGCCTTCATCTAGCAACATCTTTGATTAGTAGAATCCAAATAAGAAATACGAAGAATTAAAACTGATGACATCTCAATTATCTGTTGAGGGTTTTCTAGAATAAATTGGTATGATTTGTATTTATTTAATGTATGTGCTACCTTTCTGTCCTGTTCTCATGGAATAACAATTCTGCTTGCCAGCCAAAAGAGTTCAGTTGCTAAAATATTATATCAACACTAGGGTGCGGCTTTCCCTGTTTCCTTTACATTGCACCTAACTGAGGTCATGTGAAACCAGTTGCTGCTTTGCTTTAAAGTACAGATTTGGGACTGGAAAAGCCCAGAAACAATGTTTTTCACACATGTGCCAAGCTCTTTAGCTCTGGTCTGTTTGTTTTGTATTACCATTTTAGATTTTTTTTTTGTAGGATTTTAATCAAACCAAGCAAATTAGAGTTTTTGAACACCATATGTCAAGCAGAAATGAACTCCCTATCGAAGCAATCTCAGATCCAGAAGAAACATGTCATGTGGGTTTTGCCAAATAACTTGGAAAAGGAAAAAGACTAAAATGTGGGTTGGAAAAAGAAGTGATATGTTTTTAAAATTCAGCTGTGCAGTCAAGGAAAACATTTTGTTTCTGCAGCTTTTTCTAGATTATTTATAAATCTGCAAAACATTCTACAAGGATTTTTTTATTTGTTTTCATGCCTTCAAATCGGTCCCTGTCAGCAGTTATATTTCATAAAAGATGAGACTGAGAAGTAAAAAAAAAGTTTTATGGTCTTGGGAAATAATGAAACCCATAGCAAGCCATTTCTGTAGAATATAGTGAGCTTTTTTTCTTTCAAAACTATGTATTGTGGGTTTTGATGTATTAAAAATGCCACATACCTGAAACTTGTGCCAACAACACTGAATGATCAACCAGTTGTTGTCTTACAAGAGAAGAAACATTGGGGAAATACTCTGAAAATCTTGCATACAAAGCAGTAAATACTGAAACTGGTATCCACTTTCATCCTCAATTCTATGTCCATTGGATAAAAGTTAACTGTTTCTTCATCTACATCTGGAGTGTATTTTCTTGAAAACTAATTTTCCTGAAAATCCTGGAGCCCTACCAGATTGCTCCACCAAAAACCAGCAGCAAAAATTTAGTAGAATAATGTTTCAGCTTTTTTTTTTGAGTGGGAAGACAAAAATAAAAAAGCAAAATAGATTATTTAAGATTTTTCTATGCTTAATGAATTGATGTTATGCAAATCCCTCCAAAACAAGATCCCTACATCTCACATCAAATAGTTTGGTCTTTCTTGTACAGGGAATAATACTGTCTCACTGACATCTCCCTAGAGCCCTCCAAATGGGATTTTTTTTAAAAATGAAGAGTTTCAAAACAACTTATTTAAGAACTCCACATTTTCTTTTGTTTGAGCATCTTCCTTTGTTTTGTTGTATTCTTTCTAAACTTGGTATATGTTTAAATTAGTTATTTTGGTTGCCATTCATGAGATATGTATTGGATTCAACTGAATCTTGAACCTCAAGAAAATTAAATACTTCAGACCAATTATAGGGATCCACAAAACAGACTGGGATTCTCTCCAAGAACTACACTGAAAATTACAAAGACTTTTGAGAGCTTCCCTGCAGAATATTCTGTGCTGTTTGATAAGGTTATGAGCTGATGTGTTTGAAGGGCCTTCCTTGGAAGCTGAAATATAGATACTATTCTTCCATAATTATTTGTCCTCCTATTTAGTTTTATCTAAAACATTCCATTTTAATCCATACATCTAAGGTCTTAGCTTTCTGCTAGAAATGTCACTCTTACTTTTTGTTAATATATAACTCTAACAAGGCAATATTACCACAATGTCCTTCTCCCCTCTTCTCTCCTAACATTATCTTTGAATGTAACTAGCAAAATAAATCCTTTACTTTTGTCCTGTTAATTGGCAGATTTTTTTAAAATTATAGAATCTCTAATGTTCATAGATATAGTGCATTATGTTTTCACACACCTTATATAGTATATAAGAGCTGTATTTGAGATATGGCAGATTTGACATCTGTGCTGCAGATATCATGTGATTCTGTGGTTATCCAAAAACATTATAACCATTTTTAATCAAAATTTAAAGGATGATTTCTGTACATATTTCATGAAATTGGGAAAGCTTCATACTTCAGAAAGATCTATTCCTCTGAAAATGTTATGGTATCACATATCACATTTACCATGCTAAATTATGGGAAGCATGCAGAGTTTAGGGTGGCATGTATGTGTTTTTCTGAGTTGAATTGAGCATCTTCTGATTCAATCATATCCGATTGTATTCTGAATTATCAAACTGTGATCCAATGGCTCTCTTGAAAGTCCCTTGGACTGCAAAGAGATCAAATCCTCGAATCTTAAAAGAAATGAACCCTGACTGGTTTTTTGGGAAGGACAGATACTGAAGCTGAAGCTCAAATATTTTGGCCGCCAACTGGAAGAGAGGACTTGCTGGAAAAGACCTTGATATTGAGAAAGACTGAAGAAAAAGGGAGAAGGAATAACAGAGGATGAGATAGATAGAGTCATTGATGCTGTGGGTATGGCACTGGGAGGACTTGGGAAGACAGTGGAGGAAAGGGAGGACTCATGTGCTGTAGTCCATGGAGTCAGAGAGAGTCTGGCACAACTTAGCAACTGAACAGCCCAATGGCTTTTCAACTTCTGAGATATCTGAGGTATTAGGACAGGGGTGTCAAACTGGCACCCCACGGGCCGGATACGTCATACACAGCCACGCCCACCCCAACTCTGCAAAGGAAAAACATCGTGATATATCACAATACGTCATGTGACGTGATCGAGTTTGACACCCGTGTACTAGAACAACTTAAATCCTTTAAAACAGACAAAAAGGCCCTACTATTAGTTCCTATAGATGTTTGCTATCAACAAATCAGTTGGATATACAGATGCTGAGAAGTGAGTGGCATAAAGAATTAGATTTTTATATATTTATATATTGTCTAGACAATGTCTTAATGTCTGTTAACATCCGAATTGAAGAGGTTTCTTGGATGAGCAGCAAAATGTCTTCAAGCAAAAACAAAGAAAGCTGGCTCTTGAAAAAGCACTTTTGGGACAACCATGACCTGGATGAATCTCCTTAGACATCTATAGCAAGAGTGTCAATGGACCTCAAACCATGACTTAAAGAACAAAAATATAATAACTTCGATTATATATGCATTCTGATGGAGATGTAATAAGGGCAATGCTTCTTTAGAACACATTTTATATTATCCTATACTTACTAAGTTGTGAGAGAAAGTAGTGTACTATATAAATATGACATACAACCAAAGCTAATTTTTTCAGAGGATAATATTCTCTTGAATTACATTCCTATTTCATAGAATTTGATAACCAAATAATGTAAATGGTTCTAAAGACTAATGTTGCAGCACTGGAAAGTTAAATGTATGGCTCCTTTTATGCAATGGACTGAAAAGCTGATTCCATTTGTCACCTATGAGCAGATTGCTTGTAGATGTAGACTTTATATGGGCAAATATGACCAATTATGGAACTCGCACATACAAAATACAGTAGATTAAAAAGAATGGTAGTTATAAATATCATGGAAGATAAATAGATATAAAATTGTAACTGTTAATTGTTATAAGGATATTTTTTTTCCACTTTTTGAAAGCACTTTTATGCATTTTTTGCTTGAGAATATATGTATTTGTATTGTAATTTTCTTTGTGTTTTAGTTCTTTTTCTTTTTCTGTTACTATGCACAGGTAGTCCTCGACTTAAAACAGTTCACTTAGTGGCCATTGGAAGTTACAACGGCACTAAAAGGTGACTTATGACCATTTTTCACACTTATGACTGTTACAGCATCCCCATGGTCACATTCAGATACTTGACAACTGACTCACATTTATGATGGCTGCAGTGTCCCGGAGTCATGCGATTATTTTTTGTGTCCTTCTGACAAGCAAAGTCAATGGGGAAGTGAGACTCACTTAACAATCATGTTACTAAGTTAACAACTACAGTGATTCACTTAACAAATGTAGCAAGAAAAGTCATAAAATGGGGCAAAACTCACTTAACAAATTTCCCAGTTAGCAACAAAAATTTTGGCTCAGTTGTGGTTGTAAGTTGAGGACTACTTGTAATTCAAAACTTAAAAAAATAATATATCTGGGCCTAAGCTGAATCATGTGGATGTTCTAGTTCAGAGAAGGACATAGCTGATATACCCATCAAAGTGGAAAATAGATATTATTGCTTTTAGAGTTTATATTGGGCTGTTTTGATAGGGATGATTTTAGGAGCACCTCCAAATTATGTAGTTGTTCTTTTTTGAAAGATTTTAATCCTATTAAGAACAAGTACAGGTAATCTTCACTTAGTGACCAGTCACTTAGCAACTGTTTGAAGTCATGTTGGACGTTCTCAGCACTATTTACGATTCAGTTCCAGAGTTCTGATGGCAGTACCCCCCACCCAGTAGAGGGATCACATTTTGGATGCTTGGCAACTAGCATACATTTACCAGTGTTTGCAGTGTTCCATAGTCACAGTGATTACTCTTTTCCCTTTGCAGAGTGAGGTGACCAACATATAGATTTCCTAAATAAATAAATAAATCTTCCCCACAATTTTAGTATACAGACTCTATTGTCTTATTGTTCTAGTCCTCTTGGATCTGGATATCTTTCACTGGTCATTCTAGATAATGACAATTTCAATATATCTGGAGGGTAACAGACTCTGAAAATTAACCACTGTTCTTCCTCTTAACTTTAGGATGCAATCCTGGCCACACAGTCCCTTCTGAGATTAACTTGAGACTTTCCCCAAACAGACCACACAGTTAATCAAGCACACACAATTCTTGATAAAGAAACAGATGAAAATATAATTATTCAAATAAATACAAAGGAATTGCTGGTTATGAAGTTCTGGGAAGCAAATCTATATAATTTACTTCACAGAAAATTTTTGCAAGGGAAAAAGTGTAAAAATCGAGTTGGAGGGGTCCTTGGTGCTCTCTGAGCTTGCTTGTTTTCTTGCAGACGTTTCATTACCCTAACTAGGTATCATCATTCGTGCTAGTAAGGAGTGCTGTTTGCTGTCAGTTTATATTCTGGTGTCTTGCCTGTCTGTGTGGGTGTGGGTGGTCTTAGAGATTCTTTGGTTGGGCTGTTTACCAATGGTTCTTTGGCAGTTTCTTGATTGGGGTATTGCTTACTTGATTCTTGGTCTGAAGTTGACCTTGGATTTAATCTATGCTGATCTGAGTGCTGATTATTGGTGGGGAGGTGCTGGAGTCTTTTTCTCTTTTGGGCTAGTTGATTGTCTCCAGGTTCTTAGGAATAATGTTTTATAGAAGGAATACTTCTGGCTTTACTGGAAAAGGAGTAGCTACAGTATATCTTAGGGCCAAAGGAGTAGTTATAAGTCTGCACCAACTGGGAAAGGAGCTGCTCTTTTTGTCCCTCAGCACTTACTACTTGAAGCAAATGCCTCACTCTGACTAGTAGTAGGGCTGGCCCAGCTTTCAATGAATATTCATGCACGAAATCATACCATGTCAATTCTCTAATTTTTCCAGATCGAAGCAACAATTTATTTTTACCTAAGACATTTCTCAGAAGAAGCTTCTTGAATGAGAAGCAAAACTTCTTCAAGGAAAAAAAAGTCCAATTGCCTTTTGGGAAGGAAAAAAAAAAAAGCACCTTTGGGATAACCATGACCTGGATGACTGAGAATCTCCATAGAAATTTACCTTTATCATATTTAGGAGCTAGCCAGTTATGAAAACCTGTAATTTCTTTCTTGGTTTGTAACTCAGCTTCTTCTGGTCTTATGCTTTCGCTGTCCCTTTCACGCAGTCTTCAAAAATTCAATGCAGCATTACTAACTCAGTTCATGTTAGATAAATCTGTAGCTCATATCAAATCAGGAAAAAAAATGAATAACAAAATGCAACCCTCCTCAAATTTTAAAATCAAAATAGAATACATTCCAAAACAGAACACCATTTTGAATATTTATTTTTGAATTTAACAAATTCCAGACCAGCTGATGTTTTCCAAAACTCTGAGGCAGCATTCCCTATCCTAATATCCTTTAGATATGCTGAAGTCTCATTAGCCAAGCTGGCTGAGAACTGGGGGGATTCAATTTCAACATATCTGGAGGTTACAAAGATGAAAATATTATTAGCAAACAAAAGACCTGGCTACATTTTGTGACTTGAATATTTTCAGATCTTGCACACGTGCTATCCCTGCATTCTATTTCAACTGCAAACTTTCTCCAAGCAAAAAGGAGCTAGTGCATACTATTAAAGCACACTTTAATATGGAAATATGAAATGCAGTCCAGTCCCACTAGAGGGTGGTCTGGTCTCCTTCAGCTTAATAAAGAGGCATGCAACTATTAAGCTTGTCTGCTTCTATTAAGCTTGTCTGTACCGCATTTATTGGAGGGACATCAAAGGATTCTTGCTTCCAGCATTTTCCTATTCCTTTATGTCTTCTCAATAGTAAAAGTATCTTTTAAATTTCAAAAGAATTGCATAAATCCCCACATACCTCAAACTAAATAAATATTAGTATGTTGTTAAGAGCCACTGAAAACTACTGACGTACTCAGAGGAAGTCTAATGCCAGGATTCAGAAGAACAATGTTGTTTTTCTGCATGTAGATGTAATATCAGAGCCAAATGCTAAGTACTCTGTGGGACTAAATGGAGGCTGGGTATTGCTAATGGTTTCCGTGGTCGATATGAGGGGCTGGACATTTCAAGCACTATGAATGCACCCTTCCTTATAAAAGGTCAATTGTTGCCCATTGGCGATCTCAGCTCCACCTGCCATTATCCATTCCTTTGCCATTTGTGATCAGGACCAAAAGCAAGGAAGGATGAATAACAGTTTAATGTACCTTGCCTACCCTTTTTGGGCAATGGTGAGTTTCAGATCTAAAAGAAGAAGAAAGCAATGCTGTAGCGGGTGACATGGGGTTAATGAAAAGAGTGGTAACCGATGAAAGCATTTTACTGTGTTTAGGAAACATCTAACATTTGGAGATGACTTAACTTACCTTCTTCTCAAACTGAAATGACAAATGATCCATTTTTATTGAATGAAGGGTAGAAATATTACCAAGTAGTAACCTATCCATTTCTTAATAAATCAGATAATTTCATTTTTGAAATAGTTGTTTCAGTTCTTAACAAATCCTGAATAAATCAGTGCTATTGTATTAAAAAGAGTCAAGACTTCATGTATATGAGGACTGCTCTGATTTTTTTTTTAACCATTTCAAGGTCCAGCATCTTGGAATTTAAGAAGAAAAAGCCATATTTTGCTTCCCTTTGAAATCAGTGTGAATGTACACTTAGGAATTGTGCCTCTAGAAGAAATATAGCTGTCTTTCCATAAGCAAATTAAATCTTCCAGGAGAGTTCCGTGAGGTATGCCAAAATTGTCCTGTCTCAGTTTCACCCTTATTAAATTATTTTTATGACCACATTTTTATCATTAAATGGACATACAAATGACTTAATCTGAAAGACTATCAAATTCATTCCATAGGTCTGGTCTTCCCATAGGAATATTTTGACATCTGCATAAACCTGGAGAAAGAAGCACACAGGCTTCATGGAACATTTTTTTTGTGCCACATTAAAAATAAAGTAAAAAAAGAACTCCCAAGCAGTGATTAATACTCTAGTCAACCTTGGCTCTTTTATGACTCGTAGACTTCAACTCCCAGAATTCCTGAGCCAGCCATGCTGGCTCAGGAATTCTGGGAGTTGAAGTCCACGAGTCATAAAAGAGCCAAGGTTGACCACCCCTGCTCTAGAGGTTAATACAGAAACAAAATGTAAACCAAGCTAAAATCTTAGAATATTAAACCATGGAAAGTTTGTATCTTTCATCAATTTGGGTAGCAGAGTCATTTAACACTACTCATAAATTATGTTAACAATATGAATCTGCAAGGTCCATTTGCAGTTAATGTATAAATGATCAAAACAGAGGTGACTCAGGACCAATTCCTAATGAGGGCCATTAAATCTCACATGTTGATTGGATCACAGTTTTCTGGATTTTTCCTGGAGGAAGTCATGGTTCATTTTTAGATAAATTTGGGGGGGGGGTGTTTTGTTTTTTTCTAAACCATGTTAAGCCTGGTTTAGGTTATACCAAAATGTTTGTGTCACTTTTTCAAAAGGGCAAAAAGTCTTACCTTCATTGTAGTTGAAAAATACCTGGGGGCCTCTGAGCTTAAGGCCAAAGCATGTGCCAAAATCATATCATATCACCCAGGATTTAGTCAAAATAATAAACTAGCTTGTCATACATCTTATCTGAGTAAAAAGAAATGGTGCTAATTTGGCTTTGTTTATTTAGAGAATTTATATACCGATCTGCCCATCTTAAATACATCATTCTGCATGACAAAAAAATTATACAAAGACAATATTAAAAACCTATACCAATTTGAAGGATTTTTTTTCTGGGAATCCATATTGTCTGAAAGGACATATTTGATATGGTTTTTGTTTAATAATGATTTCACTGAAGAGATATATCACCCAATGCAAAAAGGGTGTTTTTTTTGAGAATTTGATCATGCCTGCTCATGTTTTTCTATTCTTTGTACAGTTGGCTTTCCCATGCCTCAGTTATTGCCACATTTAATGCTTCTCAGAGACAATATGCCAGGTTCTGCTTTGCATATTCAAAACCAAAATATGATCCTACTGGTGAAACCTGGGAGAAACGTTCTAGTACAGGGGCCTCCAAACTTGGCAACTTTAAGACTTGTAGACTTTAATTCCTCAGCTGAGGAATTCTGGGAGTTGAAGTCCACAAGTCTTAAAATTGCCAAGTCTTAAAGTTGCCAGGACCCCTGTTCTAGCAATATGGATAGCATTGTTTGTATCAGATAAAAAGACATTACAATCGCAGTGAATGATTGTGGGATATAACTATCTTTTGGCAATTTAACATTGCCAATATCCGATGACAGGCCATTAAAAGCTGGTGAAATCCCCTTTTGAAATCTGTGCCAGCCATGCTGATTTTTCAAATGGCAAGAACTTGCAAAATGCTTTTCTGACTGAGATAATGGCTGGTGGGAATCCAATATTTTTTATTCTAGAGGGATACAAAACAAAGTCCCAGGACTGCATGCATCCTTTGAATTTTTGGTTGTCATCTATAAATCTCCCAAAGTTGTCAGCAAATAATAGTTTTCTCCATGATAGAAGAAAATCATTTTCAAAAATGGGGAGTAATCATATTAACTGCATTTCATTAACTTAATACAATTATACTGAATATTCGAATGAAGGTGTTGTTCTTGCCCAGCAACGTTTGTGCCTGGCTTTATCTAATTTGAGGAGTGCAGTTCTTGGCAAACCACCCAAAGGGCAAATGAGGTCCATGGCCTGACATAGTCTTTGCATATCTGCTATAATGTTCTGGAGAAGATTGTCATTTCTCTCTTCTGATCTGGGGATTTGTAATATCCTTTATAAAATGTAATTGATTCCCATTTGTTGATTCATTTATATGATGTAATGGTAGTTCATGTGCTTTTAATTATATGCAAGATTGTAGATTGTCTTTCCACCAGTTTGGTCAAAGATCAGTTCACTATAGTGAACAAAACTTTTTAAGAGTGAAAATATGTGGAAATATGACGTAGGAAAAGAGCAAGCAGAGCCTGAGGGCAGAGTCAAGAGAGACTCAGCCTAGAATCATTATGTGTCCACAAACTTTCCAATTCAAACCGCTTTTGAATTCTGTTGACCCTTCTCTGGTGCCATTTTAGTACTGAGCTTTAGTTGACCCAATTGAACAATAAATCTTCTGAATGGGAACTTACATGTGATCCTGATTCTTTGCATCTCTGTACACAGGTGAAATATTCTGGCAAGAATCCCTAGATTAATCCAGCTATTTAAAAATGTGTTAAGTTTAGCTATAAGCATCCATTAGAAAATGTAATGATTCCATTGTATTTTTTGAGTCACTTCTGTTCAGATGACATCACTTTATTTGTTGACACTCCATGGACACCTATGCAATAGGGCCAAATAGAAGCCACAATCATACCTATATGTCATCTTTATCATACAAACTGTGTCAATTACATAATTCTCATTTGTGAGATAATACCATGATGTTTCTGATATCACTTATCACTCAAGTGGACACCAAGCATTTGATTCTGTGCCAAGGCTTAATTGAACAGGCTGGTACAAGATCATTGATGGGAATCCGTCAGCTGATTACTACAAAAACTGAAAACTTAAAAAAATAAAACAAGAGCTTTTTTTTAAAAAAAAATAAAGTTTAGAGTATTTTAAGACTGAGGTATCTTCAATCTTATATAATAAATAAATCCTCCCCACCCACCCCAAAAAACCCACCACAAACTTGTCAACCCAGGTGTTGTACCTATCCAAACTTTAAAATTATTTTTCTCTCTCACCAGATATGATTTGTAAATCATGTTACCTAAACCGATAGACCAAACCATTTATTTAAATTCCTTTTAAATAGCAGTCTGGGAGAAACAATACATCAAAGCCATATGTCTTTAGAAGGATTGTGAAGCTAGCAGAAATCAACTGGGAGGTATCAAACTACACACACCTGGGAATGCAAAGCTCAATGCAGCTTCTCAAGTCTTCCTACGATCTATCTACATTGTGGTGAGGAGTATAGGCCATGGGAAGCCATTTTGTGAAGTTTTCATACAAGGCACCTTCCTGCGAAAATTATGAATTACATACAGATAGGTTTCAAGAGGCTTAGGGGACAATGTCTTTTAGAAAAATAGGAGCTTTTGGAACAAGATTCTGAATAATAACATGGGAAAATACTTGTTTTGAGATAAAACTAGATGCAGTTGCCCCTTTGGAGGACATACGTTCTATAAAATTCCAACAAAAAGATTGAGGATTTTTTTTCTTCAGAGAAAGCATTTAGAAGGATTATTACTTTTTCTACATTGTTCAGTGAGTAATATGGATGAATTGCTGGGCATGGGTAAAATAAACCTCCCAAACACTGTCTCAATGATCGTATACCAAAATTCACTGATTTGCAAATAGGGTAACTGGAACTTTATTGTTTTAAGACAGAATTAGATATTTGTTGGGAATAGGGATAGTTAAGGAAAATCTTGTTTGAAGATCATAACATATTTAATGTTTGCAAGGCAACCATATGGTTTCTAAGATTTAAATGATTTTTTTGGTGCTCATTCAAATTTATTTTATATTTCACGTTTCTAGACTGCCCATCTCCTTAAAGGACATTTAATCAATATACTTATTTCCAGCATACCTTTAGTTGCTTTAGGAAAAAGTCTCCTCATCCTGTATTAACTCTGGGTACTGAGATGGATAACATATAAATGTAATAAATAAAATTATGAGGAAATTCAAATATAGCATTTCATGTAAATACGAGTAGATTTATGAATTGTTTAATGTGCTTCTCAATCTTCTTGCACTCCTCTACCTCCTTTAACTACTTTTTTCTGTGCCTCTTTCACCTATCTTCACTTCTTACCATCAATGAATTTGGATTGGTGGTATCTATTGTGACTTCTCTCATGAGGTCTCAGAAGCTGTGAAAAAAAACTAGAATATTTTTAAACCTGGAAGAACTGTTCTGTTCTTTTCTTTTTTTGTAACACTTTTTAGCAGTTATGATTTTTCAATCTCAAATTGCAGATATATAGTTTTTTTTCTTGTTCAGGAGATAAGTAAGAAGCTACATCTGTCTGACTGTCTTTTGTGTGTAAATTCTTTTTTGGCTGATGTCACCCAAACGAGACGGTAACTCTTTAATAATGTCATAAACGGAAAAGGTATAGAAATGTCACACTGCTGCATTTTACAAAACTACTCCTTGTAAGAAGTTACCATGATAGATTAATTTGGTTATATTTATTTATTTATTTATTTATTTATTTATTTATTTATTTATTTATTTATTTATTTATTTACCTACTTATTAAATTTATTGGCCACCCATCTTACCACAGGGTAACTCTGGGCAGCTTACAATATTAAATATTGTAATAATATTACAATACTTTTCTAGTATTGTCTAATCAGACTGAGAGTGCTTGTTCAGGGCTGCATCTAATCCTTGATCAACATTTAAAATGTAATGTCACTATTAAATAGTGGGGAACTTATAACCTGGATTTGAGGTTCTAATGGTCAGGCTCCCTCCATGGTCACATGACCAAAATTTAGGGTCTGGGCAACACAGCCATATTTATGGTTGTTTGCAGTCTTCCACAGTCACGTTGTCATGTTTTACTATTATTTTGCTTAACTGCCACAAAAAAGGATGTAAAACTTGGACAGTCACGTGACTGACCCATTGTATGATTGTCACCACATAAAAGCATAATGGGAAGGCTTCATTATGGTAATATATTGAGGACTAGCTGAATCATTATTAAGACCTAGAGTGAGATACTGGCTAAGTTGCTAACTAGAACTAGAGAAATCCAAATTCAGTTGAGGGCACTGGCCTCAGATCATCTTTCTCTGGTTTTGGGCCAGTGACTTTGGGCCCTTGTCCAAATGATCAATTAAAATTTGGTATGTTTAGGACCTAGGATTGATCTGTGGCATCCTGCTTGAGACCTTTCTTCAATTTAATGAGAATTAAGGAGCACATTTTGAGTACAGTTTTTAAGCCAGTTATGAATTCACTTAATTGTCAAGTCATCCAGCTCACATGTAACTACTTGCTAATCAGCATGGTATACATTAGTCAAATGCTTTGCTGAACCCAAGTATACTATGCCTATACTGATAGTCCAAATCCAATGGTGTTGTCTCTTTAGCAACTCATAACCTAAGGGGGAGGTAGATAGAGTGAGGATAATGATTAAGGACTTACTGTATATTCATTGTACATCTATCACTCTCCCTACTGTTTCTCTAAGAAATAGCTAATCTGAGGTCACTTCATTCTGTCTTTCTTGCCAGATACACAGAGAATATATATTTTGGGATTCTCCTCCTAATACAGTAGAATATATTTAGTTTGGTCTCAGGCTTTGCTTATTCTAGAATATACTACTTGTGAAAATATCTCTATAATGTTATAATTATAAAACCTGATCCATTAATCATATGGATCATATTCCTGCTTTCAGGAGCAGTTACATGCATACATACAACCTCCAAAACTCTACAGTATTCCCATAGACCATTTTGAAAGTTTCCCATTCAAAATCTGACATCATCTGCTTTAATCTTTGTCAGAAAAGCATGTGCTCTTCCTCTATGAGCAGTCTCTTCAAATGTGACCTTCAACTATCTCTCTATGATGCCTTCTGGGTTATGTTGAACTACAACTCTTATAAGCCTTTGTACATTCTTAGATGAGACTGATAGGAGATGAAATCCAAAAAATGTAGATGGTCACAGTATTCCACTCCAACTTTCAGTGAATGCTCTCCACAGCTTTGGGCATTTAACCATCCCTTTTTCCTCCAACTTCTGAATTGGATGCTACTGAAAATTAGACAACTTTCAGGACAACCGTATGAAATTACATCAGCTTCTATGTTAAGTTTTGCCTTTTGATCATTTGCTGAGGTCAACCTTCATAGCTATGGATGACTCCTGGTTTCTCAGGGTGTCCCTTTTATGTAGACTGGCTGAGATATCACTAATTACTTTCAGATAAGCTACTAGCAAGTTTATTTATGGGGTACTCAAGGAAGGACATTTAGTTCACTACAAGCCTCAGAAGTAGTTATAAATCCCCTCCCATCTCATTTAAACAACAGAGAATTGACCTCACAGGAGAGTAGGGAGGGGAAATATTCAAAGTCATTTAAATAAAGAAAAGACATTAATTTAGAAACAAAACACATTGTTTCTACAGTTCTGTGACAGGTAATGAAATAAAAGGAGCTCCACAAGCTTTCAAATGGGAACATTAGCTGGATTAGTCCCTGCAACAAGATCAAAGTAAAGGCATTTTAAGTTGCTGTCAGATAATATCAGACAGGGAGACTCACCACAAAGCTGGTGGAACCTATCAATCCTTTTCTTATTCTGTTAACAACCACCCACCTTTACCACATTTACACCCACACTGTGTTTATAACATCCTGCCCTTAGTTCAGTGTTCTGGTCTATTAGATTCGGTAAACCTTGAGTAACCTTACCATGGATTCCACACTTCCAGGAACTATTTGTTCAGTGGCTTTTGCTTATTCTTTGATCAATAAAGAACAATAGGCACTGCATTGCTGAGGTATTTGTTATGTGCTGGGTGTCATTTTTTAGGCCAGACCCCAAACACTTTCTTGGACCACCATGAATTTGCATTAACTGAATGTACCCTGTAGTCTGCCAGTATTTATTCTGATTTCATCACTAATGCACCCATTACTGACTTCTTTAACCATTACCCACCCACCTTATCTCCACCTTATCATTACTGTCTAATAAAGGTTATAAGATTTCAAGTAAAAGAAATAGCATAATTTTGTTCTGAATTAGTTTGAACAGCATGCAATAGTTCCATACTAGGTTTGCAGGCAAAGCAAAGAAGTATTTGGGGGAAAAGACTTCACATTTTATTTATCCCTTCATATATTTTTTGGAAAGAATGAATAAATCAATATATCCCAAAAGTACTTGAGTTTTTATTCCTTATTTATTTAGCATATGG
>NW_015386635.1:328331-330641 GCF_001527695.2 Protobothrops mucrosquamatus | reverse complement strand
TGGTGTGAAGTAGACAGTCTAATATTGTATGTATTGGTGGATCTCTAGGAGTTGATGGCCTGTTTATCTTATTCCACTCTCAAACTGTCTGTTGTTGTCACCTAAAATCAGGAGGGGCAATGTTAGTAAGAACATGGGCCAGGAGAGCAGCGTGGATTTAAGAGTTGCAGATATTATTCTCATTGTGTCATTAAGATGATTATCATTCTTGTTGGTATGACAACTTCTTCTCCATACAGGTGTGCAATATCTGGTGACTAACGATTGTGCCTCTATAAACAATGTTTTTGCTTGAGCTTCCTAGTTGTTCACAGTTTTCAACTTTTGTCCAATTACTTCAAGGTCTTTTCCAAATGTTAGGGATCCATCAAGGTGTCATGGTTCCGACAGATGAAACTCTTCAAAAGAACTTCGAGGCATTGTTTACATTAAATAATATTTTATTTGAGAAACAAAGTATCGGCACTACATAGTTGAAACCAAAAACTAAATTCCCCTCCCCTGGATACAAAATAACAAAGGACAATTCCCTCCTCCAATAAACAGTCATAAATCACATTCCCCAATTAGCTTGAAGCGTGGGCTTTTTCCTCAGCTCTCCAGCCTGCCAAAACTCTATCAATTCTGAGCCCAATGACCTTGGGTTCCCACGGCTGAGTTATTATTGTTATGACTAGCTGGACTCCCATCCACATTCCCCTTCCCAGCATCAACTAACTCTAAAAGCAATAGAGGAAAATGGCTGCATTTCCATCTTGTCAAAGCAAGAACATCCGATGTTAGCAGCGTTGACACAAGGATTATTCCAGGATACTTTGGGTGGCAGTTGTGTTTTATTCCTGATAATTAGTAAACCTGAAACTAATATTCACCCAAACACAGATACTTTTAAACTCCATTTTCTCTGCATCTTTTCATGCCTGTAACCTGTATGATGTTCCTCATCCTCATTCTGAATTATTTTCTATCAGTTTTCATTCATTCCAAAGTAAAGACATGGGTATGTTCTTGCATTTATTTCTTTATGGCTACAATATGTGTGAATTATCTTTGTACAAACATCTCTCTTTTCATCTTCCTGGTTTCCCTCTGTTTTTTAAACCCCAAAGAAAAATATTCTAAGGAGCCTAAGCCTGTTAGGATTTTTCAGGTTCCAGTGTATGGACATTCAGGAAGGCTTCAGAGTAACAGAAAGACTTGTACCCAAAACAGCAGCATTAGCAATAATTTTTTCACCACAGTATCTCCAAAATATTATAAATTCAAAAATGCCACCCAAAAAATTCAAAACCTTCAAATTCTTGAATATAATGTAGGAAAACGCAATTTCTTTTGCAGGGGAAAAAACTCTTAAGAGCTTGTAAAACATATTTTGGGAGTAAATTACAACTCCTGTAACTGTGTCTTTAACAACTTACAGATCCTCCACCTTGATGATGGAGTTGAAAGAAGGAACCAAAGGGAGCAGAACCAACTTTAGATTGGTTCTGAAGACAAAGACTCCCCCCCCTCATTCTTTGTCTTATTTATTTGGTTTTCTAGTTCTTACTCATCCACTGGTTCTTACTCTTCTGGTCTAAATATATACACTGCATTTTAATGATTTTAATATAAAATGTTGTTTTAATTACCTTGTTAGCAGTTTTGACTACCTGTAAACTTAAAAAGTTGGATTAAATTACTTTAAATATTTTTGTACTTTGAGTTCCAGAAACATAGCTAGAGAAGATTTCACCAAGAGCCAGGAAAAGTTTCACCTGTTAAAGTTCTGCTTATCTGATTTCTTTAGAGCCAAAGGGGCCAATTATGAAGGGGGAAAAAAATCTCCATAACATCATATGTCTGGTATCTGAAGTCTGAGGCAGAGAGAGAGGCTAAATGCAAATGAAAAAACCATGTGTTTCTGTTTTTAAAGAGAAGCCAAGGTTAGGTCAGCTGTTTGTAATAAAGGAAGCTTCAGAACTCCTATATAAGCAGGGATTATTGGGTTCACCACAATTTGGAATTCCAAATGAACAGAGTAATTCTAAGAGTCCGTGGTATTTACTGTAATAAAATTTATTTTGTTCAAAGTGAAGTCTTCTTACAGGTGTTCTCCCGGCATTCAGTACTGGGTAATAATTACTGTTTGGATTTAAGCTTTTGAGGCTCTAGAGCACTGTCAAACAGCTGGATTAGAAGATCGCTTGGAATAAATTTATGCTGTTCTGCAGCTGTATCCCTAGGCTAAAATAGTTCTGTTGATAAAAGCATAACATTCAGAAATGTCAGACTGAGTTCTACAAGAAAAAAATCTATAAGGAACATGTT
>NW_015386635.1:323065-326519 GCF_001527695.2 Protobothrops mucrosquamatus | reverse complement strand
CATGTTGCTTAAGATACAAATCCAACAACTTTTTTTTTCATTTGATGAATTAACTGGGGCAGAAATATTACAGCGATATGAAATGAGATATGAAATGAGATAAATATTTCTTTACTGCTTTTACCTCCAGGTAATTGTCTTCCACACTTCATTTATACAGTTCCAAGTCTTGATCCATCCTCCTGCTTCTAAATTTAGGTAACTGATTATCAAAGATCAAAACAATAATATAGAAACAGTAAATAATTTTTGGTGTTTGTCAGTGGGGGGACAATTTGATCAACCTTACCATTAGGAAAGTTGAGGTGGCTTCATTAGGTAGCAGATAGTGATAGTGGAGAAGAGTTCTATCATTGGTGAAGTAAGAGACAGTAACTGATGTGGTTACCTTGGCATGTGACAGCATTTAACTAACATTAGCTGGCCTTGAAAAGTAAATAAAGACAGACTTGGTCGGTACTTCTTGATGGGAGACCTTCATGGAAATCTATTGCTGCAGGCTACAGTAAGAAGTTAGAAAAAAATCCTGAAAGAAGGTCAATTACTTCCATATTGTTGCCAAGAAAAATACTCTAATATCTCCATAGAATTATTCAGGAGGGACTCTAGTTTTACTTTTTTACTAATCTGATTGGGTTTTTTATATAGATTAGGAGTTGGGGAATTGTTATTTTACTGTTCAACTCAACCTTAACCTTCCACCGAAATAAAAAGTCTACCATGATAGAAAACTATATCCTTTCATTTGTTTCTGGAAGTGAGCCTTGCTGCATTTGATGTGACTATATGCAGAACCTCAGTTAAATATGAACCAACATTGTAAAAAAAAGTACAAAATAATCCTTGTTTAGACTCGCATTCTGGTGAACTAGATGCAAAAGAGAAGCATAATTCCTTCTTATTTTTTTCTAGCAATTTGTGTTCCGACTTCTTTGATATGGGATGCACTTGCTTAATTTCTCTTTAACATTATTGATATATCATCATTGCTTGTGGAGTATTTGCACTGAGCAGGGGATTGGGACTTGGTGGCCTAAATAGCCCCTTCAAATTCTATCATACAAAATAATATCAATGCTAATGCTAAATGAGTCGTTCTTCGCACCCTGCTGCCACTTTTTCTACCTCTATCACTCAGTTACACTGGATGACCTCATTTCTAATATTACATAAGAGGGAAATATTTCATAAATAATTCATGCATTTGCCATATTTTCTGATTAAACAGCCCTAATCATAATAAATTTTCACTATTTGGGAATTAATTTTCTTGTTTTAGCAACCATCTGACCATTTTTTTAGATACATGGTCTACCTTCCATTCAGGAGTACAAAACAGCATACACAACAACCATGCCTCTAATTCCCCCCCACCCCAAGGCTCAGAGGTAGTGACTAGGCTCAAATCATTTCGTGAATTTTTATAGCTGAAGATGGATTTAAATCTATGTCCTGGTCCTAAATTCATCATTTTAACCCTTTTACCATACTGGATCTTTCATTTTTTCAAATTTAAATTATTCCTGGATTATTAGCAAATGAACAAATATAGTTGTCTTATAGGCAGTCAGAGAGACCATCAGGGGTTTTTTTTTGGGGGGGGGGCTGGTAGTAAAGCCAAAGTTTGTAATCATCAGGGTCCACTCTTTCTCTCAATTGGGGGCATTTCCAAGTAAATTCATTGATTTATATCCATCTTCAAACTTGGAAACATATTTTTTATGACAAAATATCATTAATTTCTTCTTCTAAGCAAGCTGTTAATTGGGAAGGAATTAGCTCCAAATATTTATTGCTCAGAAGTGAGAGCCATGTTTATAATTCTGATCCCATGTGCATGTATCAGTTTTTTTTCATGCTGGATGTTGTGCTTCTATTCTGTACCAAATCAAGGTAACATACTGAAATTTCCAATTGAAGGAATGAGAGTCAACAGACTGAATAAGATAAGATAAACTTTATTGTCATAGTAAACTTTATGACCCATATTAAAAATGAAATTCTGTTGCCTGCTCTCAAAAGAAAGTATATATCTACCCGTACACATACATGATACACGTATTCACAATATATATCACTGTCCATTCTGAACACATAGTTCAAACTTGAGAAACTTGAGAGTTCACATTGTAAACAAATTGATTAAAAATGTAGTTGTTTTTAATAACACCTGCAATGAGGTATTTACCTTTCAGCTGTTAGTGTTTTGTGTTTCAACTTCCTGTCCAATCTACCTGAGGTAAGCAAATCAGAGTAACTTGATGAGAGGAACCAAATAAATAAATAAGTGAATAAACAGAGATGGAAGAGGCAGTTGATTGCTAAGACACAACACAGGCTATAATAAGTGAGTGCCTTGTGCACCAAATTGCAAGTCTGAACAGATTCATCTAAACGACCCCCCCTTATAATACCAGAAATAATGCTCCATTCAGTTTAAATGACTGGATAATGTTTTAACAAAGGAAGAAAAGATATACAGCAAAAGAACTTGCTAGTTGAAGCTTTAAAAAGAGGGACAGGCCTCTGCTAATTAATCAGTGAAAATCAAAAGGGAAGCCTGGGCCTTGTAGCAGCTAAATATTTGGGGTTTACCTGAGCTTCAGGAAGTGATTCAAGTCAGCTGAAAAGATTAAGCATCCTTTCTGTGAGGTTGATGAATTGACAGGTTGGCGGTGTTTCCAAGATCAGGTTAGCGGCAGGACAATAGTGCCTTATTGAGTAGGAAGTTTCAGAAATTAAGGAGCACCATTTGAAAAGTTGCTCCGGTCTGTCACAAAAGAGGATACTATTAATGTTTTGTTCTTTAAGCTAACAAATGCACCTGCAGCATTCCAGAGAAGAATATCTCTATAAGGCTTGTCATAAGACTTCAGGCAGGAGATGAAGGGACATGTTGAGGGTTGGAAGCTGCTTGTGTAAAGTTTGTTTTGAAAAAAGGGCAACTTTCATATAATGACATGAACAGTGAAAGAGGTTGAACTCATCTCTATGTGGTAAATCTTCAGACAGCGACGGTCATTAGAAGGACGAGGCTAAAGCAAGGCCAACATTTTCCTGAGTTCTATTAACTGAGCTGCTCAAATGCTAGAAAAACAGAAATAGAAGGGCTTTTGCAGAAAAAAAGATGTATCAAAATTCAAAATTCAAATTCAAATTTATTTGATTTATATACCGCCCTTCTCCCTTGCGGGACTCAGGGCAGTGAACAGGCACATTAATAAAACAGCAATACCATAATATTTAAAATATTTAAAAACTAATTAAATTATTTGTCCTGTCCTAAAACCCACTATAATAATATAAAATTATACCCAATTTAAAATTGTAGAGTTTCAGATTTATGCCAGACCGGCCTCTTGGAACAGATAGGTCTTTAGGGCTCGGCGGAAGAGGCGTATGTCCCCCATTGTACGGAGGTCAGGGGGCAGCTCATTCCATAGGGTAGGAGCTG
>NW_015386635.1:313934-322071 GCF_001527695.2 Protobothrops mucrosquamatus | reverse complement strand
GTTCGAAAGTGGGAAAACCCAAGTAAATAAACAGGTACTGCTTTTTGGGGCACATTAATGGGGACATGAAATGAGCCCTCAGTTGGGTGTGCCATGGGCAATGGTGATGTCACCAGCTAATCCTTTCAATCCAGAAGCACCTTGGGGTATCTAAAGTTCTTACACCCACATACAGTACAAACCAATACATGTGGATTGTGTATTTTGATGCATTTTGACCCCTACACAATCCAGATGCATTGGTTGCTGTGTGTGTATAAGAAGTTTAGATAGTATACGTCCTTGATGTCACTTCAGTAACCCTGAGAATGATCTTTTAAGAACTCTGATAATGGATATTGGCCATTCCCTTGATAATCTGGAGATGAAAGGTGACTAGAAGTAAATGAGAGAGACAGAGAAAAGGATTATTTCCACTAACATTTATCCACCACTTGTTTTAACCCTTTTTCTATCCCTGGATTGGTCAAATAGCTCTGCTGGAGATGCAGCCTTGATAGATAAGATGTGTGCTCTCTTGGTCTATAGCTACCATATATCATCATTTCCCTTCTAATGTCATTTCCAAGTTTCTACTCTTCTTTCTCTTTTTGAATGCTTTGCTGCCACCAAGTGTGGCTTCCATTTATAATGATACCTATTGACCTGTAGTTCAAACACTGCAATGTTATAAATGTGTTAATAACATCCAACTGTATAGACTACAGCTCTGAACCTTTTTTTTTTTTTAAAAAAATGCTCTATTAGTAAAAGCCTTGATCTATAAATCTGAAACCTATTCAAAGAATGTAAGGAATTTTCCCCTGCCCTTTTTTGCATTGCTCAATGTTCCTGGAAGTCTTCCTACTGTTTCAGAAGGAACTTTGTGTGAGTAACATGGCACTGGAGGTACAGAATTTTTCTGATGAAATAGACACACATACAATGCTTTGGTATCATTCTCCCTATGAGGATTCTTCATGGGGAAAGGGGACAAATTATAAAGTTTTGATAAATGTTGTTGACCAATGATAAAAACAGGAGGTAGTCTCCCATGTTTCTACAGTACCGTGGTAAGTAGAACTTCAGTTGCAACTAACAACAGCAGAGAAAAGTGGAGTACCTGTCATAATGTCCTGAAAAGGCCTTGCTTGTCTCTTGTGAGTAGTAGGGAGGTTGTGATTAGGCATGAGATAACTGTCCCAAACAATTTTATTGTCTTTATCCTGAAGCAGGATATATTGGAAGAGCCACTAAAGGAATGCTATTTTAAACAAATTTAACTAAAATAAACCCTTAGATCAACTACTTATTAAACCTACCTTAATAATAATAATAATAATAATAATAATAATAATAATAATAATAATAATAATAATAATAATAATAATAATAATAATAATAATAAAGTTGGAAGGGACCTTGGAGGTCATCTAGTCCAACCCCCTGCTCAGCAAGTGCAATCCTAAATAGTGAGGCGGTTTGCATTAGCCAGTTCTGGATGGGGGGGGGGAATCTCTCAAAAAAGAGGTTTTGGATCCTGCAAATGTGAAGTTGACATTTCCTGCTTTTGTTTAGTAATTGCCAGCAGCAAGAATAGAGTTTGCAGTAAACGTCTCTGCAGAACTCTCTATGGCCCCCTCCATTCCTGCCACTTCCAGCCAATGAATCCAAACTAGAAGAAGGCTGCCTATGTACAAATTTCAGCAATGAATTGCAGTCTGAATGCATATATACATTTATTGATGCATTTGTAAGAACAAAATCTGCTGATCTGACTCACATTGATTTGTTTTTTAAGAGGAGCAGTACAAATTAAATTCTAGAAGTTGGAAAAAAGAGAAAAGAGCTTAGTGTTTTTCCCCTGCTTTTTTTTTTCTTATTCCCATTCTCCTCCAGACTCTGTTGGGCTAAGTTTAAACGATTTCTTCCAAATTCAGAAAGTAAAGTCAGATTTCTCAGTTTCTTAGCCCTCACCTTATATTGAATCATATAAAAAAGGTAAAACAATCTCTGTGGATTTTACTCCGGTAGCCGTAATCTACTGTAGAGGGGGGTGCTCATTTTTGTTTCAAGGCCATTGAGCCAGCACTGTCCAAAAATGTTTCCACAGTCATGTGGTCAGCATGACATCACAGAGCACTGTTACCTTCCCACCGAAGTGGTGCCTATTTATCTACTTGCATTTGCATGCTTTCAAACTGCTAGGTTAACAGGAGTTGGGGGGAGGACGGGAGCTCACCCGTCGTGTGGCACTCGGATCTCAAACCTGGGATATATTAGCTTTCCAGCTGACAAGTCCAGAGTCTTAACCACTGAGCCACCACACTGCCCATTGAAGCATGTACCATTTTAATATTTCATGATGAGGCCTATTTTGAAAATGAAGTTAAAGAAGACAGCTTCATGCATTGCCAGTCCAGACTCCTCAAGTACATCTTTTATCATTAAGTGGTTCAATGAGAAATTCAACTTATTTTCTGGTTCAGAATCAATAATTTATGTTGTTGATGATGATGACCATTACTTTTTTTTGGTAGTATTCATTTGTTCAGTGTTATGCTTCTCAAAGTGTGTAAACACCTTTAGTAATAATAATAATAATAAAGTTGGAGGGGACCTTAGAGATCATCAAGTTGTTCTTTTGTAGTTGTTCTTTCTTCTTTTATTATCTGCTTGCAATTTTTTGTTCTACTTTGCTGTTCTCACTTGGCAAATATAGTAAATCCATTTTCTGGTAGACCTTCTTGCTACCACATGGTGATGTTTTTTGGATTTGGTGGTAACTTTCCTGATTTTCAGTGTAGATGTGATTAAGCCTCTTCATTTTCTATCCCAGTTACACAACTTGCGTTCAAATATAAAAGTGATGAACTTTGTAGGAAGGTTTCTATTTATATTGAATTTTATAACATCATAGCTGCAGATTTTTAACTATTTCAGCAACTGTTTTAAGTCTTTCACTGTGTTTCCAAGATAGCCAGCATGAATGAGAGTAATTGGTTGGATGTACTGTACTGTAAACATCTGGCCTATGGCCATAATAATAAAGACTGATTTAATTTGATTTGCTGGGAAAGATTGAGGGCAATAGAAGAAGGGGACGACAGAGAATGAGGTGGCTGGATGGAGTCACTGAAGCAGTAGGCATGAGCTTAAATGGACTCCAGAAGATGGTAGAGGACAGGAAGGCCTGGAGGAACATTGTCCATGGGGTCGCGATGGGTTGGACACAACTTCGCAACTAACAACAAAGGGTATGAGGATCATGTATGAGCCACCTTGCCAAGGAACTTTTGCTTGTAGAAGTGATTCTCAATGTCTTGACCCAGCAAGGCTCCTTCTAGAACTGGAAGTATTCCACATCAGCAAAGAATCAAAGTGAAGGTGATATCCATCCATCGGCCAATTCTTTTATTAGTCAGTGACATTAATACATTTTTGCTGAGCAAATATAAAATTTAAAAAAGGAAATGGGAGAAAATACTATTAAAAATAAGTACCAGATACACAAATCAACTAACAATTAAAGTTCCATTAAATAAATCAGGTTTTACAGATTGTAATAATAATAATAATAATAATAATAATAATAATAATAATAATAATAATAATAATAATAATAATAATAATAATAATAATAATAATAAAGTTGGAAGGGACCTTGCAGGTCATCAAGTCCAACCCCCTGCTCAGGCAGGTAACCCTATACCATTTCGGACAAATGGCTGTCCAGTTTCTTCTTAAAAACTTCCAGTGTTGGAGCATTCACCGCTTCTGGAGGCAGGTTGTTCCACTGGTTAATTGTTCTAACTGTCAGGAAGTTTCTCCTTAGTTCTAGGTTGCTTCTCTCCTTGCTTAGTTTCCACCCGTTGCTTCTTGTCCTGCCTTCAGGCGCCTTGGAAAATAGCTTGACTCCCTCTTCTTTGTGGTAGCCCCTGAGATATTGGAACACTGCTATCCTGTCTCCCCTCGTCCTTCTCTTCGTTAAACTAGATATACCCAATTCCAGCAACCGTTCCTTATATGCTTTAGCCTCCAGTCCCCTAATCATCTTTGTTGCTCTTCTCTGTACTCTTTCTAGAGTCTCAACATCTTTTTTACATCGTGGTGACCAAAACTGGATGCAGTATTCCAAGTGTGGCCTTACCAAGGCATCGTAAAGTGGTATTAATACTTCACGTGATCTTGATTCTATCCCTCTGTTAATGCAGCCTAACGCAGCCTTATACTGAGAGCATGGCACGAAAACATAGTTCCTAAATTCCACTGTTTGGGTGCATCACAGGGGAAGGTCCTCTCTAACATGCCAGATAGATGAACCCTTGATGATAGGCAAAGTTATCTGAAAAGAACTTCTGCAGATGTTAGTACCCATACTTAAAAAGTATTATAATGGAAGAGTATTAGGTTCTAAGCTTTGAAGGGCTTTAAAGGACAATGCCAACAAAGTTCATTGTGTCTGGCAAGTACTCCCTCCCCCGTTCCCACCCTATTTACCTTTTAAATTTGGATTCTTTATTTTATTTTCCTCTGCTGCTCTTCTTACAATTGTACTGCCTTGCTGGTTTTATATTACTATTTTAATTGCATGTGTTATTATTTTATTGTGCATATGTTTATTTTAGTATCTCCACCCCAGAGTTGCAGAAGTGAAGTATCACATATAAATAAAGGAGGGTGAGAGGAAAAGAAAGGTCTCAGCAACAATTTAAAGCCATATTTAAAATGAAAATACTATAATTAGAAAAAAATGTGACCAGATACTTATGATTAGTTGAATTATAATTGCCATAAGCAACTTGACAGGCATATAACCTCATTTTATTAATATAATAACTGTCTAAACAAAGTTAATCCTCAAGGATTCAATTTACAATCTTAATTCCTTTGGGCTAGACTTATACTGAAATGCCAATATTACCCATAAACATATGAAGTAATTCTGGAAAACAAGTTGTTTCATATATATTCTGTAGATAATAATAATTAATTTCATCAGATTCCTACGGTACCATCTGGAAACAATATTATATATATATATATCTGATGATGTAGATGCTGATCCAGAAAACCTTATGAGATGTTAAATTTGTTTTAAGACTCTTTGTTGTCTAATGCAATTATCCCGCTATGTCTCAACTTCTTTTCCACATCTATAAAATAATGAAAATAAAGCTTACAAAGTCACTGTGTAATAATGATTTAAATGAAGGGTTAAGACATGGGGGGAAAGTCCCACACTGAATCTTAAAGATTGCCTTCGGCCACTCACTGTCACTCAGTATAGCCTATTGTGTAGGATGATTGGTGGATAATAAACATATGTCTGTTTCCCTAAGCTGTTTGGTGGAAGAAAATAAAAAAACAATAAATTCATCAAAACTAAGGAAAGAAACATGCTAATACAAATGTTGATACATATTTCAGTTTTATACCCCTCTACCTGAAAATTCTTCATTTCTAATCACTTCTCTTTCCATCCTAAGTCGTATCTGCTATTTTTCTCTCTCTATAGATAAACCAGCTTTTTTTCTTCTCTCTATTAGAGAGAAGTTTCCTGAGGATGAGCTTCAGTACGAGTCCGAAAGCTCGGAAGACTAAATCTCTGGTCCCGGTGACTGACCCAGATTGGATCCTGCTAGCTTTTCCTAACCTGTAGCCCATCAATTTGACTGAAGTTCTACTTTCTATCAAATGCCCCCTGAGGTTCACGTGTGCTAAAAGATTGTGGGAACTGAAAGCCAACATATCTGAATGGTCCCCGGTTGAAAAGGCACAAATCTATTAAGTTCTGTGTATATTCCTTACAGCTTTCTTTTTCACCCAGATGTCCCAAATGTGCTTTTTTCAGCTAGACCAGTGGTGGCGAACCTATGGCACGGGGGCCAGAGGCGGCACTCAGAGCCCTCTCTGTGGGCACGCATGCAGTTGCCCCAGTCCTAGGCCTTCAGCTGGGTTTTATAAAACCCTTTCGCTTTAGGCCTCCACCTCAGTGTGCAAAAAAAAAGGTTCAATCAATCAGTCAATTTCAACTTCTCGCGGGGGAAAAAAAAGATCTTGCAAAGTTGGAACTGATTGATTGAACTTTTTAGACCCACCCAGTCTGCTGTTACTACCGCAGCCATGCCCACCCAATGGGCCACACCCACCCAATGGGCCACACCCACCCGTCACCCGATGATGAATAAGTGGGGTTTGGGTTGCAGTTTAGGCACTCAGTCTCTAAAAGGTTCGCCATCACTGAGCTAGACTTTCTTTGTTTTTTTTTCTCTTGAAGGTTTTTGCTTCTCATCCAAGAAGCTTCTTCAGTTCTGGGGAATGGAAGGATTTATATTCCCTGCCATCATCTGGTTGTTATCCTTCCATTCCTCACCATTCAATCAGAACAGAACAAGCTTCTTGGATGAGAAGCAAAACATCTTCAAGAAAATAACAAAAACAAAATCTAGTTGTCTTTTGAAAAAAACATGTTTGGGGCAACCACGACTTGGATGATTGAGAATCTCCACAGATATTTTAATCCAGATATTTAGCCACTACTTACGTACTAAATTTCCTTTTTTGGATTCTTTTTCTTCTGTCAGTCTGTCTCCCTCCCTCCCTTTCTTTTTTCCTCTTGGTCTTTTGCATCATCTTCCAAAGTTTAGCTCAGTAACTCCATCAGACTTGCCAAAGTAGTGATCTTTTTTCCACATATTCAAGTGTTCATAAAATGTTGACTTGTCTTATCAATGTTACTTCATTCCATTTTCTGTAAAATGATTTTTATCACTTTCTGTGAGAACCTTCTGAATTATGTGTAGTGGAAGAGAGCATACTATGGACATAGTCCAGCTGGGTGAGTAAACAAAGTTTTCCGTCTGTTTCTTCTGCTGCGGTCCTTCGTGCCAAACCATGAATGGCTTGTTAGAACTCTGATTTTAAAAAAGCACTCATGGAGTTGAATTAGCGGGTGAGCATTTGAAGTGAAAACAGGTGGAAATAGACAAGTGCAAAATAAACCAAACATTTCACTCTCACTTTAATTAGCTTTGTTTCTTTCACTTTCTCAACCTAGATGATATTGAAAGACTTTCTTATCCAGAAAACTTTTCCTCTTTCAGTACTTTCATTCTGTACTGTTAATTTCAGTTGCTGATATTAATGGCGACTTAGTTAAAATTAAAAATTTCATAGGGAAATTAAATCCCTATGGAAAAAAAACTTATTATTAAGTTTATTATTAAGTGCGTGCCAATGGCTAGGGATGATTAATTTGATAGTGACGATGATGATTTAAAAAAGTTAGATGGAGGAGAAAATCTATTAAGTTTGGAGATGATTTGAAAACAACCTGCAAATTCTAAAGCAGTTAGTCCTTGACTTACAATTCATTTAGTAACCGTTCAAAGTTACAACGGCACTGAAAAAAGTGACTTATGACCATTTTTCACACTTACAACTATTGCAGCATCCTTATGGTCACATGATCAAAATTTGGATGCTTATTAGCTGGTTCATATTTATGACATTTGCAGTGTCCAGGGAGAGGGTATCATGTGATCAGCTTTTGTGACCTTCTGACAAGAAAAGTCAATGGCGAAACCAGATTCACATAAGAACCGTGTTACTAACTTAACAACTGCAATGATTCACTTAACAACCGTGGCAAGAAAAATCGTAAAATGGGGCAAAAGTCACCTAACAAATGACTCACTTGGCAACATAAATTTTGGGCTTAATTGTGATCATAAGTTGAGGACTACCTGTAGTATCATCATTATTTGAAGGCTTCAGCAGAGGTCTTTCCCAGCTTTGAAACCTGAGATACTGGAGCAGTTTTCCTGATTTTAAACTGCAATAAAACAATTTAGAACATGCAAAAATATATTAAAAGCAATAAAAATGTTCGCCTGGAAGTGCCAGATTAAATCTGGCACTGATACCAGACAGAGCACTTGCTATTAAATTCTGCTTTCACTCACTCAATGGCTGCACATTCTGTTCTGGGGAATTTGTTTTCCTTGGAATTTATTGATGAAGGATGCTTTAGGATTCTCTCTGTTCTATATTTTTAAGCAAATTAACTTGGTTCTCATTTTCCAGAATGATATACCAGTCAGGTCAATCCAATTTTTATTTTACAAAAGCTCCCTTTCCAAATGTCAAAACACTT